>NC_090267.1:98515459-98687959 GCF_040414725.1 Anabrus simplex
TCTATTACTGAGGATGATACTAAAAAAATAATATGAAGTACCCAGATTATAGAATGTAGGGTAAGAATGTATGCAAAAGCAATGAAATGAAATGGCATGTGGCTTTTTGTGCCGGGAGTGTCCGAGGACATGTTCGGCTCGCCAGGTGCAGGTCTTTTCATTTGACGCCCGTAGGCGACCTACGCGTCATGAAGAGGATGAAATGATGATGAAGACAACATATACACCCAGCCCCCGTGCCTGCGAAATTAACCAATGATGGTTAAAATTCCCGACCCTGCCGGGAATCGAACCCGGGACCCCTGTGACCAAAGGCCAGCACGCTAACCATTTAGCCATGGAGGCGGACTGCAAAAGCAATAAATGATACGTACAATCAATTTCCAAAGTTTCATTTATTTGCTGCCAACAGCTGTATTGCATGTTTATACCTCTTTAATAATTTGACAGTCAAGTATATTTTTGTATCTCTTCAATCAGTCTTTTATTGTTTGGTCTGCCTTCCATGAGAATTAACGAATACAGAAAGAATTAAGCAATATAAAGGTGCTGTATTGAGGTAATTCCCGAAAGCCACACAGATAAAACGACTGTTTGCCAGACGCCGGGCAAAAAAGTGATTGTACGCATGCGCGAGGCCAGCTACAGCTATAAAAATCGCCTCCTTGGCGACGTGTAAAATTTAGCTTGGTATCGCTTAGGTTAGCGTAGCTTAACTTAGCTTTCTGTGTGTGGTGAAATTCAGACGTGGCACCGCCATCTCATTCAACTTGCATTGCTTGCATACTTGTAGAGGCAGATTGCTAACCGATGGCAGAAACCTGCGCACAGCCGTGAGCTTACAGAGGAAAGAAGTTACTGGTGGGGATAACTATTGCTGTGTTGCTCACTTGAAATCTTAACCCGCAATTCACTTACGATCCGCCGACGCGAACACTTCCGTAGCAACTAGCGAAGTTGACGCACGCTGCAGCACATGGACTCGCCCGTATAGGAAACTCAGTTTGTGCGCAAGTAAGATTTTCTTGCAATTAGATAGTTATCTACCGCTAACAGACACTTGCATCGCTGTCTCTTTGGATGTCTATCACACCCGACATTTTCTGAAACGTACCGTGTGTAACACTCTGGACTTCATATATTCAGAATTCGATGCTCTTTTTAGCCAATGACCTCTCTGTGTTGGCATTTACTTTCTTGTTTTAGAGATGCAGCCGAAATCGGTTATAACGACCCCGAAGCGACCACCAATCAAAGGTCGTTATAGCCAATTGTCACACAACCCAGTTTTTGTTGTTGCTAAAAATGCCATATCTGTAAGTTTTAGGCTGAACACTTACTGTACATGATTAATTAACTTAAAACTTAAAACTTGAAAAAAAAGAAGTACCGGTAACTGAAATAGATACTGTATTTAGAGTACAGTATTTTTGGAGTGGGAGTGCGACGAATTTCGTTGGCCTGCGCTTGAAGAGTAGGTCCATTGATCGGCGCATTATTTTTTCTTTGCTCCTTATTTAAAGAATTTTCTTCGAAAAAAAAAAAAACTTATTTTCTCTCTATCCTTCCAAATTGTAGAAATCGCTCAGTGTGATATACCCGATTCCTTCCCAATACTGATATTTTTAATCGACATATTTTGTTTGAATTTTATTCAATGTTAAACACTTTTCTTTTATTTGGAGACATCTTCACAGCGATGATCGCCTTGACTCTTTAACAGACAGAGTTATTTGAAATCTACAATAATAAGCGTTATATTGTTGTTAGCAATCTCAGAACACGAAACAAACGAAATCAACATTGGACGTTATAGCCGATTCATGTACTTGAAAGTGTGATCAAAATACGTCGTTTTACACGATATGTTGTAATAAGCGATTATTTAACAAACAGTGCTTATACAGGATTTAGACGGGACCGTTAGATTTCGCCGCTATATCCAAGACGTCGTTAAAACCGATGTCGCAATAAGCGGTTTCGACTGTATTTATACACATTTTCCCTGAAATGCAGTTATTGTTCAACGTTTCAAAACTTAAATATCTCACTCTAAACTCTTTAAAATGAACCCACTCGCCGCAAACTCCTCGCACTAATTTACGTCGAGTTACACTCATTCCAAGATTGCCTTTTATTTTACTTTTGAGCTTTCCTCATTTGAATGACTTACGACTCGTTGGGATACCTCTTATACCTCCTACAGAGCAAGTGGCCGTGTGATATCAGCTGTAAGCTCACATTCGGGAGATAGTGGGCTCGAACCCCACTGTCGCCAGCCCTGAAGATAGTTTTCCGTGGTTTCCCATTTCCACACCAGGCAAATGCTGGAGCTGTACCTTAATTAAAGCCACAGTCGCTTCATTCCCCCTCCCAACCCTTTCTTAATCCATTGTCGAATAAGACCTATCCATGTCGGTGCGACGTAAAGCAAATTGAAACAATAAATATACCTCCGAGGTATATAGAAATGTACTGTGGTGTACACAATTTTGTTGCATCGCCACCAACCATAGGTACCTCCTCGCATCCCCCAACCGTACCGACTTATTAGACGTTTCACGTCCAAACAAATTGTCGATTTTTGCTGTAAGGATCAAGGCAGCCGAGTTGTCTACCCCTCTTAATTCTTATCAAGGGAGAAATAGGTAAAGTCTCTACTCTTCAAAAAAATAGTTGCTGTTTCGGTCATCAGTCCATAACATGGTTTCATGCAGCTCTCCATGCCACCCTCTCCTGTGCTTTTCATTTCTACGTGCCTACTTACATCCTACATCTACTCTGATCTGTTTATCATATTCACACCTTGGTTTATGCCTACTGTACTTACCGCCTACACTTCCTTAAAAAAGTAACTGAACAAGTCCTGGTTTTCTTCAGATGTGTCCTATCGTTCTATCTTCTTCGCATCAAATTTCGCCAAATCGTTCTTATATCACTAATTCGATGCAATACTTCTTCATTGGTGAATCGATCTACCCATCTAATCCTCACCATTCTTCTGTAACGCCACATTTGAAAGCTTCTATTCCCTTTCTTTATGAGCTCGTTACCGTCCATGTTTCACTTCCATGTAATGACACGGCCAGACGGAAGTCTTAAAAAACGTCCTTCTAGTTCCTGTATCAATGTTCGAAGTGAGAACATTTTGTTTCCTTAAGAAAGGACTTCCTTGTTTATGCTTTTCAAATAAAGAAGTGTTATTTGTTCGTGGCGTCGACCTCTGTTGATCTTTTGCCACTACTTGCATCATATGATAGGAACCTGCGTGTAAGTGGAATTACGGAAGTGTAGAGTGTTGAATGTGAGGAAAGGAACGTTAAGGACGACACAAACACCCAGTCCCCAGGCCATGGATATTATTTGCAATTAAAAACCCCTGACCCGGCCGGGAATTGAACCCGCAGCCGCCGGGTGACAGGCGGACGCGTTTCCCCCTACACTACCGAGCCAGGTTCCTTGTTTATGCTAGTCTGCATTTTATGTTTTCCTTAGTTCTGCCCATCGTTAGTTATTTTACTACCTAAGCAACAATCTTCATCTACTTCCTTTAAGACTTCAGTTCCTAATCTACTATTTCCTGCATCACCTTACTTCATTCGACTGCACTCTGTTACTTTTGTTTTGGACTTATTTATTTTCATCCTGTACTCCTTCTTTAAGACTATATCCATATCATTCAGCAATTCCCCGCAGATCTTCTACAGACTACGATAAATAACAGTATCGTCGGCAAATCTCAGTGTTTTGAATTTCTCTTCTTGGATTATGATTCCTTTTCTCTTTGATTTCTTTGATTTCTTTTATCGCCTGTTCAATGCGAACATTGAATAGGAGAGGGGACACGTTGCAGTCTTGCCTCGCTCCTTTCTGTATTGCTACTTCGTTTTCAGAACTTTATGTTCTTATCACTGCAGAGCGTCATGAACGGCAGTAATATGAATGGTACCTAGACCTCGCAAAGAAGGCATACAAGTATCTGGTAAGACCCCAAATAGTGTATGGTTCCAGTGCATTGGACCCTCATCAGGATTAATTGATTCATGAACTGGAAAAAATCCAAAGAAAAGCAGCTCGATTTGTTCTAGGAGATTTCCCTCAAAAGAGTATCATTACAAACATGTTGCAAAGTTTAGGCTCGGAAGACTTGGGAGAAAGAAGACGAGATGCTCGCCTAAGTGGTATGTTCCGAGCTATCAGTGGAGAGATGGGATGGAATGACATTAGTAGATGAAGTTTGAATGGTGTCTTTAAAGGTAGGAAAGATCACAATATGAAAATAAAGTTGGAATTCAAAAGGACAAATTGGGGCAAATATTCATTTATTGGAAGGGGAGTTAAGGATTGGAATAACTTACCAAGGGGGATGTTCAATAAATTTCCAATTTCTTTGAAATCATTCAAGAAAAGGCTAGGAAAACAACAGATAGGGAATCTGCCACCTGGGGCGACTGTCCTAAATGCACATCAGTAGTGACTGATTGATAGATAGATAAATAGATAGATAGATAGATAGATAGATAGATAGATTGATTGATTGATTGATTGATTGATTGATTGTGACCTAGTACAGCAAGAGAGTTCGAAATGAGGACATCAATGATTGATAATAATAATGGCGTATGGCCTCCGGAGAGGCCTGGTGCAGGTCTTTATCTAGTAGACGGCCTATTAGGCGACCTGTATGTCTGTGAAGATGAGGGCCCTCCCTAGGATGATTTCTAATGTTGAATACGCCACACACATCCAGCCCCCGAGCGATTGGAATTAACCAATTAAGGTTAAAATCCCCGACCGGGCCGGGAATCGAACGCGGGACACTCTGAACCGAAGGCCAGTACGCTGACCGTCCAGCCAACGAATCGGTCATTAATGATTGATGATTAAGGAGAAGTACGAGTAGATAGCTTTGTCTTCATACTTGGTCGCTTTCCGCGCGTCTTGGTGGGATGTGAATGGTGCCGAGATATCGCAAACCTAACGCGGTTGAGGTAGGAAGAGAATAAGCGAGGGAGCTCGAACAGATCATAATTATGTCGATTATGGTCCAGTTACGGAGAAGTGCAATCAGACAAATTCTTGTTATTATTATTTTACCCCTTTACAAGACCTTGGTGATGTCGCTCTTGGCTCCGTTTTACGCCCAAATGCCCTTTCTGACGTTAACCAAAAAATGCAGGTATGCTTTCATTAGTGTGGTAGTTAGCACAGTGAAACCCATATAAGTGGGACACTACGGTACGTTAAAAATGTGTCGATTGTAGTGGAATGTCCAATCTACAGGGTGGGTGTATAGTATTTCATAAGTGCATTGACAGTGCAGGAAAGGAAAACTCTGAGGTAGTGATCACACTGTATATACATAGTATAAGTAGTGGTTATTTGAATTTATATACAGTACAGTACACTGAATTTGATGCTTACAAAGAAAGAAAAGCACTATTGTCCTGTTTTATTTTCTTATTGTACTGTACTCACCCTTTACTGCTTAGCGAAAAAATAAATCACAAGACTGTTTTATTTTTCGACTTTTGTACGTGCTCATTCCGATTCCATTTTTCTACGTAATCCAAACATGGTTTCAATCATTTCTGATTGGTCATACATAAACGGATAACGTTCCAACACGTCAATACACTGCATAGCTTTTTGATGAGTAGGAGCCTCCTTGGGGAGAGAAACTGCTTCTTCTCCTTCTTTTGAAGTTAATCTTACTTATAAAGAAATTAATTTTGTATCAATCCATCAGTTGTTCCAGGAATATCATCGTGGACATCCAACACATTTTCGAAATCACTAGAAACACCAATGACAGACAATTCACTGCGAAGGACTTCCGGGTGAAATCTCAATTCCTCAGTCGACACATTTCACAATTAGCAGTTACTCGCGGCTTCGCTCGTGTGGATTTCGTAATTTGATAAAAGTAATCGTTCCTTGGTTCTGTACATTATCTGAAAATCCCTCAAGTATAAAATCTCACTGAAAAGTTGAGTTTCATTTACCCCAGAAACTCTTTGTGACCCTCGTTTGTGGTATTGCCTTTTGGGACTAAGATGACCATGCGACATAGAACTGTACATGTGAGAAACAGTACTCTCTCAAGTCGAAAACAGACAAAAAATACGTGTTTCTTTATTCTTAAAAGCGATTTCAAATGCCTACTTCCACGTCTGTAACATCTTCAGTTTTTGAGATGTACATCCTCATAACAAATAATTCAACTTTTTTCCAATTTTTTTCCACCACCGTTAAGTGACTTTTCCGAAAACAAAAAAAAAATATTCCTGAGTTTTTAAAGGAATTTCCAAATACCAAGTTTCTTCTCTGTAACATGTTAAGTTTTTGAAATATACTGTAGATATACCGGTACTCATTTTAAAATTTCAGCCGCTTTTTCAATTCTTTTTAGTCACTTAAACTGATTTTCCGAAAACACAAGTACATGTATCTTTGTTTTTAAAGGAGATTCCAAATATCAGTTTTGACGTCTGTAACATCTTCAGTTTTTGAGATATAAGTATCCTCATAAACCTAATTTAATTGTTTCATTACTTATTTTCACTCCCCATTAAGTCCATTTTCTGAAAACAAAAAATACTTTTTTAATATATTTTAAGGATATTCCAAATATCAATTTTCACGTGTGTAAAATCTTTAGTTTTCCAGATGTAAGTGTCCTCATACAAGAATTCAACTAATTTTTCGTCATTCAACCCCCTTAAGTGGATTTTTCTAAAACAAAAGAAGAAAAATCTTTACTTTGACAGAAGATTCCAAATACGAATTTTCATGTCTGTAACATCTTCAGATTTTGAGATATGAGTATCCCCTTAAAAATAATTCATCTTTTTCGCTTCTTTTCACCCTTCTCCTTAAGTGAGCTTTCGGAAAACAAAAAATACGTGTTTTTTATTTTTTAAAGAAGATTCAAAATACCAACTTTCACGTTTGTAACATCTTTCGTTTTTTAGATATAAGTATCTACATACAAATAATTCAAATAATTTTTCAATTCTTTCAACCCCTTTAAGTAGATTTTCTGAAAACAACAGAATACGTGTTACTTTACTTTTAAAGGAGATTTAGTGTTTGAGATATAAGTATGCTCATACAAATAATTCAACCATTATTTCAATTCTTTCACTCCCTCAAATGGATTTTCCGAAAACAAAAAAATACGTATTTCTTTATTTTTAAGGGAAACTCCAAATACCAATTTTCACGTCTGTAACATCTTCAGTTTTTGAGATGTTATTATCCTAATGAAAATAATTCAAGCACCTTTCCAGTCATTTTAAACCACCACGGGATTTTTCCGAATACAAATACATGTTTCTAAATGTTTAAGAGAGATTAATAATACCAATTTCCACGTCTGTATTATGTTAAATTTTGAGATGTACTGTCGATATGCTCATTTTAAAAATTAACCTTCGTTTTCAGTTTCCCTTAAGCTGATTTTCCGAAAACAAATTATCTATGTTTCTGTACAGGAGTTTCCAAATACCCATTTTCATGCCTGTAACATGTTACGTTTCTGAGGTATACTGTAGATATAATCTCTTTTTTTAAATTCACCTCCTATGGCACTCCTGTTCACCACCCATTATTGGATTTTTTCAAAAACAAGAAATACCTATTTCGTTATTTATAAAAGAGATTCCAAATACCAATCTTCATGTCAGTAACATCTTCAGTTTTTGAGATATAAGTATCCTCATAAAGGTACTCAACCACATTTTCACCTTTTTTCACCCCCTTTAATGTGATTTTCTGAAAACAAAGATATACATGTTTCTTTATTTTTAAAGGAGCTTTCAAATACCAATTCCTTACGTGTGTAAACTTTTAAGTTAATGAGATCTAGATGTACTCATTTAAACAATTCACCCCCCTTAGTGACATAATATACAAAAATCCTCCCTTAGTGAGCACCTACACTCTAATATAAATGTATCCCCAAAATTGTATTTCTTTATCATATGACCAGTAGTTTTGGCTCGGCGATGATGAATCGGTCAGTCAGTTAATCAGTCAGTCAGGGCATGTTATTTTTTATATATAGCTCGTTTCTTTAGACACGTCCATCCAAGCACTATGGATCCAGCAAACTGCGTCGAGGACCGTCACACACTCCGTGTACATTCGATTGTATTGTTACACTTATCAGCCAAATTACAGGAAGAATCTCTGCCTTCATATTATTGTTTTTAAATGCTCTTGGACAGGCGGCTTTTCCAATGTAAATGTTAAAATTGCTTGCAACAAACCATTACAGAATAGCAGAAAGTTTTGAACCTGTACAATCTGTAATTTAATAGCTGTCCAATGTTCAGAGTTGAGGAGTGTCCAATGTACAGAGGATTTATAACTTGTAAATGTGTAGAGAATAAAACGGTGTGTTCAATATATATCCAATCAAAGGGGGGTTCCAGAGTGAAGGGTTTCACTATAACGTCGTGCGTAAGTGGTATATAAATAGCTATGCACTGAGACAAATATAAACACCCCGTTCCCGAACCGCAGATATAAACCAGACGAGGGTAAAATCTCCATCCCCATCGAAAAATGGAACCCAAGATCGTCTGAACCGAAGGCCACAATGCCGACCACTCACCTAAGGAATGTCCGGCTCCTTGGTTGAATGGCCAGCGCAATGCACATCTTGAAATTTTGTTAACGACCGGCACACTTTTGAAGCCTAGCTGGCTGCCTGTGTTTAAATTGCTTCTCGACGGAGTGCCAAGATTTCCCAACTCGAGACACAGCGTTGTCTACTCTCCGTTTAAGTTATATAGCCCCTGAGAGCGTGCAGGGAGACTGGACAGAATTACGTGCAGCTGTGCAACACTGGAAACCTGACAAGTGAACCGGCCTCAGGACCGGCACTCTTTTAAAGTACTCCACGTGGACTGTAACCGACAGAGTAAGCATGCTATAGGTCAAGAGCCATCTGCTATTGGTCACAACAGAGGTGACTGCAGACAGACATGAATCGGGTTACTGTCGGCTTAACATTTGAGTCACGGTCGTTAACGAGTAAATTGAGACAACTATAAGAGGGTCACAGGTTCGGTTCCCGGCTGAATCGAGGATTTGAATATAAAAATTGGTTAATTTCCATGGACACTCCCGGCACTAAAAGCCATACGCCACTTCATTTACCATGCCATAGCCCGACTCGCAAGTTTTGTTATTTTGTGCTATAAGTCAATAGACTGGTTTGTAGCATGTTTTCTTGCCGAACTGTTCTGTGCTAACATCTCAACGTAACTACTGAAGTATTACCTACGTATTCTGATCTGCTCATCTTATTCATAACTGGCTCGTCTACTTGTCATTGACGGCTTAGTGTTTGTCTCTCTCTATGGGCGGGGCTTGTAGAATAACACCCATTGTATCCTCTGCCTGTCGTAAGAGACCTCGGGGGCTCTCAACTTGGGAGCCTGCGTTGGTGACCACGGGGTCCTTAGCTTACTCCTGGCATTCTTTCTACTACTTGTGCCAGGCTCGTCACTTTTACCTATCCTATCCGACCTCCCTTCGCCAACTCTTGTTCTTTTCCTATCTCGATGGTATTAGAGTATTCGAGGCCTAGGGAGTCTTTCATTTTCATACCCTTCGTGGCCCTTGCATTTCTGTGGCCGATACCTTCATTTTCCGAAATGCCGGACCACATCTATTTCCTCCCTTTGATTTGTGTTACTAGAGAACGGTTGCCCAGTTGTACTTCCTCTTAAAACAATAATCACCACCACTTAGTTTTTCTACATTCGCAGATGAGTGGCAGCTGAAAAAACAGCTCGCGTGTCAATGAAAAATAGTCTTTCAGTGTGAAGTCATTGTTGATTATGAGCAGAAATTAATTTCCTTGGTTATTCACAATATGTCAGTGAATCACAGACCCAACCTAAAATTGAACCAACTGCAGTCGCTTAAGTGCGGCCAGTATCCAGTAATCGGGAGATAGTGGGTTCGAGCCCCACTGTCGGCAGCCCTGATGATGGTTTTCCGTGGTTTTCCATTTTCACATCAGGCAAATGCTGGGGCTGTACCTTAATTAAGGCCACGGCCGCTTCCTTCCAATTACTAGCCCTTCTCTGTCCCATCGTCGCTATAAGACCTATCTGTGTCGGTGCGATGTAAAGCAAAAAAAAAAAAAAAATTGAACCAAAGACAAAATGCAACTCAATTTCAAAAAAGAACTGTGATCATACAAAACGTTTTAAAAGACAAGTTTGAAATACTCTTCTCATATTTTTTTAACAAAGCTTACCAATTTCAAAATATCAGTAAAGCAAACCCCCTTCTTAATCATTCTTCTTCATTTGAGTATCGTAATTTCTTTTAGCCCAGCATCTACGTTAACATATTTTATAAAATTATCCCATCCCATCCCATCCCATCCCATCCCATCCCATCCCATCCCATCCCATCCCATCCCATCCCATCCCATCCCATCCCATCCCATCCCATCCCATCCCATCCCATCCTTCGAGCTAACACGGAAAAGTTTAGTAAGGTAAAATTACAATTTTCATATGCAGAGACAAATATGACACTATCGCATGCCAGCAGAAAGTGAGAATGACACAGAAACCGTAAATTTCGACTTTTATAGAGATGGCCTCGTCTACCATTTATATATTTGTACTTCCCGTAAACACCAATGGAACAAGTTCTGAGTGTATCAGGATGTACTATAATAATCCAGTCCTAGGCGCTCTTCACTTGAGAGCTCGAGTTGGCGACCACGGGGTCATTGGCCGACTCCTGGCATTGATCTCACTTACTTGTGCCAGGCTCCTCACTTTCATCTGCCCTATCGGACTTCCTTGGTTTACTCTTGTTTTTTCCCGATACCGACAGTGTCGGAGAATTTGAACCCTTGTCTTTCTTTGGCCGATACCTACATTTCTCGAAGTGTCCGACCCCTTAAACTTTTCCTCTGATTAGTGTTAATAGCGGATGGTTGCCTACTCCTTGAAACAATGATCATCACTCTCAACTTGTGGGCGACCACATGTCGCCTATCTGAGTCTGATATTGCCTCCACTAGCACAAGGCAGGCTTCTCACTTTTAACTTAACTGTCTGACCCCATTTTGCCGACTCTAGTTCTCCTCCAACCCTGGCGATATTGTTTTGTGAAGTTTTGGGGATTTTCATATGTAACCCTATTGTGGCCCTTCTCGCCTTTATTTCGATATCTTCAGTCTTCGAAATATTAGACCTCTTCCTGTCTCTCTTGCGAGTAGTGCTGAGGAGGTAGTTGCTTTGTATTTACTGAGACTGACACAGATCGATGAAACTGACAAACTTGTTCTATCCCATACCTGAAGACACCATATGTCATCAGAGTTGGATCTGAATTCTTGGAACTCGAAAGAAGTACAACCTAGGGACCTTTATAGACACTTCTGACCAGACTGTTGGAGTGACCAAGGAAATTCTGTTCTTGTACCTGTTGTTACGCATTAATTAGAGGGATGAAGTGCATCCCACGGCGTTATTAAAAATACCATGTACCTTGACAACTTTGTGAATGGTGAATGATAAGTTTCTCAGATACTTCGCGTCGGATAGGTGGAATATTGTATTGTTACGTGTTCAAATGACCGTCACCCCTGTCGCAGCTTCTTTCGATATTTCCTAGAAGGGATTAGTGAGTCAGACCGGAGACCTCTAAGCCGGCCTGTCCTTGTCTTGTACTTTCGTCTGGTTTTCCCGTGACCTACGGGAACGAACAACGAGAACCTTCCCCTTTAGTCGCACTACTAGGACACTGTTGAGTTGTTAATATTTAGTTGTCACTGTTAAGTAGTTCACTGTGCGGAGCGGCCACGAGAATTGTCTGTGATGACTGTGTGAGGGGCGCACTTTCTCTGGAGTCGAGCCAAGGAACAGTGGCCTTGTGTTGTGGTGGTCAGATTCCCTCTGTTCGTATCTGTCTGCATGCTGCTGCTGTGCGGGCGGACTGGACTTGTGAGACGAAGTGGAAGTGGGCAATAAAATCTCTACTTACTAAATTATACTATAAGTATATGGACAGGGAATACGTACATATGACACTAGTGAATGAAAACGCAGGTATTCGGGTAAGATAGATTTATTAATCTAAAAAAACATGAATTGAGATCATACTAATCAAACAACAAATCAGAAAACCGTAAAATTGGTCACAAAAAGTGATACGTGCGTTTACATGAATTGACATTTTAGCAATTGTTTATACACAAGAAACACGGGCAGCGAACTGAAAATACAATTTCAAATTTACATGGAAATTAGAAATTGTTGAATTGTATAATTGTTTAATTGTTGGACTGCTTGGTTAAGTCCCCACGTTCTTTGCCCGTAGGCTCGATATCAAACCGTCCATTAGATGCGAAAATAATATTCGATGCACTAGTAATTGGCCTAACTTACATATGTACATTCCGAATACTTGGACACAAATATATATTAAAACACTTGTTCAGGACTCCGTTTAAAAAACCCATCCAAAATAACACTGACTCTAATCATACGGGTCCGTAGCCACGAGCAAGGAATCCGGGCAGAACCTGGCTTCCCTCAAGTTAGCCGACGGGCTAATGTATCCTCGTTGATAGGACAACATCACAAGATAAAACAAAAACACACTGGGCAATAATAAACAACTCAAGTACATATACAAAATCACACCTGCAAAATAAAACACACAAAAATATGCACTGAAGTTGATAGAGGCGCCGGGAATCGATTCCGACATATTCAGGCTCCGAAGATTTATGTCTCAACAAGACACAGCACTGCCGGCAGGGGACATCAGCTGGAGAGCAACAAACATTTAAATAACTGGGGCAGGTAGGCAGCAGTTCGTGGAACTAACGGTATCTGTCGTAACAAACTTCCACCCATAGTAGGCTCACAGGCTACACCTGTCTTGGGCTCTCTTTACCTGGGAGCTAATCTCTGGTCTGGGCCTATCCCTGCACACTGGCACAAAATTCTCTCTGACAGAAATAACGCACAGCCAACACATTCATGTGCATAACCACCGGCTGTTTTATGGATACGCATATAAATCCGGGCCCCCAGTAAATACTATGGCTTGATCCCCTTTATTTTACTATTTCAGCCCCGTCAACATCTCACGGCAACTCTAGCCTCTCACATGAAATATCCTTGGTTCAATACCCGTTACATTCCTGAACTTGCCTGCCTCAACAGTTGAAGACCCTGCTCTATATTTAGTGGTGTATATACATCTGCTGTACAACTCCTTGCAGCTGAAAGGTTCATGCTTCATGCATAGAAAACCTCCTGGTCTAATGCTGTCTCTAATCCACTCTGTAAAATCTTGCGACGCTGACGGCGTGCAGCCCATTTGATACTGTGAAGAGTCTGCCCAACATCTATATCAAAATCAACTCATACGGGAATTAAACACTGTTAAAACAAAAGAAACACACACCTATATCTAACATATTATATCCCTTGTTCCCATCTAATTGAAATATACAATTAGCTCGTGGCTTACACATCGCAGCCCTGAACGTATTTAATCTTACTAATACTGAGTAAAGCAAATGCCGCATTGGCTTGCATTTAACAATTAATTAACTGACTTGAGAAACCCCATACTTGTGTATGAATATCACTTTGCATGCTTATAGAACTTAAGGGCATAACTTAGCAGCCATCTCTCCATCAGCGACGGATCACATGACTGCTATGTCATGCGTTCCTTACCCATAGCAACAGCAGTCATCACGGGATTGATGGTCCTCTCCTCGAGTCGTGGATACACCATGGTTGTCGTCTGCTTGATCCTGGAATTGTCTGGAATGGTGATATGTTTCAGAGCATCTGCTTCACCGCTTGGCGCGATCGTGCACAAGATCCCAACCTCAGTGATATACTACAACTAACTATACCCTACGCGCAAATTTTAATCTTGATTTGGGCGTCACTAATTTTGGGAACTAGCCCGGTTGAAATCAGTTCTTCGCAGCGGTTATATCTGCGCGGTTCGCACACGTTACCATCGCGATCAGCGAACGCGTTATAAATGTTTTAGGGTACTTGACAGCGTTATTAGCTCTTGTGAGCTAACTCACGGCAATTAAATAATAATCATACAAAAGTTCACAAATGAGTGTATCTAATACGTTTGTGCTATGCCGCACTTGGCGTTTCATAGTCGCGAATAAGGATCAATTTGAGAACTGACTATCACTGATTACTGAGAGTCACAAAGCGCTAAGAATCAATACAATCATCATCATAGGTGTTCTGCCATATAGCAGGTCTTCACATGGCAGCTCTCCACGCAATTCTGTCTCTTGCCACCCTCTTTGTTTCCTCATACTTGTATTCTATCCTGATGCTGTCCAGCATCTGATACCTTCTCCGTCCTCTTTCTCTGTTTCCGTTTACAGTTCCTTCCATAGCATCTACAAGCAAGCAATCTCTCCTCATGAAATGACCAATCCAACTGTGCTTTCTCTTCTTGATTACTTTTGATATATTTTCTCTTCCCAACTCTTCTCAAGACTTCTTCATTCTTTACTTCTTCTATCCATTGTATACTTTCCATTCTCCTCCAAATCCACATCTCAAATGCTTCCAGTCTTCATTCATCCTCTTTTCTCAATGTCCATGTCTCAGCTCCATACAGTGCCACGCTTCATACAAAGCACTTCATGAATCGCTTCCTCAAGTTTCTATCCATGCCCCCATAAAAAGTCTACTTTTTCTTGTTAAATGCTTCTTTCGCAATCGCATTAAGTGTTTTCACCTCTCGGCTGCACCTCATGTCCTCTTGTTCTATTATTTCTTGCCCTAACTTTATGGTTGCCTTTACTTTTCTTGTCGTTATTACCACACATTTTGTCTTTTTATTAATTCTCATTCCAAATTCTTCTCAGACAGCATTTAGATCTGTTAGCATCGCCATCATAGCTCGTTCACTCTCTGCCAGTAGGACCATGTCATCAGCAAATCGAATACATTCTATTCTCCTACTACCAACTTCCACTCCCCTTTTTCCATTCATGCATTTCTGGATAATCTCTTCCAAATACATGTTAAGAAGTATGGAAGAGAGACAGCAGCCTTGTCTTACTCCCCTTCCAAATGTGGTTTCCTCTGTCATCTCATTCCCTACCTGCACTCTTATCTTCAGCTGTAGAGACTGATTCTTAATCAACCTTCCCTCCTTCCAGTCGACTCCCTTCCTGCTTAGAATGTCTATTAACTTTTCCCACTGTACTCTGTCTAAAGCTTTTTCCAGGTCAATGAACACAGCACATATTTCTCTTCCTCTTTCAATGAATCTCTCTCCTAATGTTTTTAATAGTCCATTGCATCCCTTGTTCCTTTACCTCTCATGGAGCCACACTGTTCCTCAGAGATACAGTTGTCTAGCCTTCCATGAAGTCTTCTGTTCAGTACTCTCAGTAATACTTTGGCCGCATGTATGATCAGACTGATGGATCTAAAATCTTCACATTCCTTTGAATTATTTATCTTTTCAATCGCTACCATTACTACTGAAAGAAAATCATCAGGCCATTTGCCGCTTTCATATATCTTATTACAGAGATATGTTCTCTCTTTCACTCCTTTATTTCAAAGACTCTTAATAAGCTCTATCGGTAATTTAGCAATCCCACTTGCTTTGCGTTTCTTCATTTTTCAGGGCTTTTTCTACCCCTAAATGCTGTATCCTTTTTCATCTGTTACTGTTGTCTCATCTTCTATTTATGTATCATTTGTTCTTTGATCATACTCATATAGGCGCTCTACATACTCTTTCCACCTTTCCCTTACTTCTTCAGGTTTGTACACCAATGAGTCATACTTTATTTCTATTTCCATACTAGTCCTGCTTTTCCTCCCTTCAAATACCAGTTCTGAACCTAATTTATACATTGTTTCATATTTCCTTTCATTTTCTTGTTTCTCTATTTCCTCACATCTCTCTTTCATCCATGTCTTCCTGGCTTGATCTATTTCTCTCCGTAATTCGTTGTTCAGTTTTCCGTACATTCGTTTCCGTTCTTCTGATCCTACATTCTTCCATTTCCTTCCTTCCTCCATCTTGCTCAGCATTGCATTTGTGACCCATTCTTTCCTTATTCTTGCAGATGTCCTTTTCCCAACTATTTGTTCTGCAGAATTTGTGAGGTTTCCTCTCATCCATCTCTCTTTTGCACTTTCTTCATTAGAACCTCTATTCCATTTTGACATAAATATGTCTTCCAGCTCCTCGTCTTTACCGTTCTCCTTTAGAATTTCTAGGTCAACATTTTCCCTTGGTTTACACTTTCTCACTTTTTTCAACCGCACTTTCAAGTCTCCCACCACCAAGTTTTGCTCTGAATCTATATCTGCTCCGGGGTATGCTTTAGCATTCTTTAGACAGTTTATATACCTGTTCTGTATCATGATATAATCAATTTGATACCTCTCGCCATTCAGTCTGGTTGGCCACGTATAACGCCGTCTCTTGTGATGCTCGAACGAAGTGTTCCCAATCACAAGCGAGTTTTCCCTGCAGAAATTAACCTACATTTCACCCCTGTTGTTCCTTGTACCCAGTCCGAATTTTCCAGCTACTTCTTATTTTCTTTCTTCACCAACCACTGCATTACAATCCCCCAACACAATAATGCAGACAGTTCTCTTCTCCTTTACCATAAGTTCTTCAATATTTTCATAGTACTCTTCTACTTCGTCACCCTTGTGTTGCCTTGTTGGCATGTAAACTTGTATTAGAACGGCATCCTTCATGTCACCCTTTAATCTAATTATCATCAGTCGATCATCCATATAATCCACATTCAAATACTTTGTTCTTAAACCGTTTACCTATCATAATTGCCACGCAATTACTACCACCAGTTTCATTTCCTGAATAAAACATCCTGTAATATCCACAGCTTCTCCATCTTACTTCACACATTCGTAAGACGTCCAGTCGATTTTTCCTCATCTCCTGTTTCTCATTTTCCAGCTTGTCACCTTGTAGCAGTGTTAGAATATTCCATGTTCCAACCCATATCTTCTCTTCCTTCTTTCTAACCAGCTTTGACCTTCTTTTCTCATCTTCCTTCAACTTATCTTTGGTTTGTCTCACAGTTATCCCCTCCCGGAGATCCAACTTAGGGGAAGTTTTACTTCCAGAATCATTTACACAAAGAGACATGCCATGTGTTTCCTGGGAAATATAATGTGGTAGTATTCCGTTACTTTCCACATAGGCAAGAAGCTGCCCAACCTAATGGGTGATTATCCCACTGTGACCGAAGATGTTCACGGTTTTGGGTTGTCATTTCCTCCAAACCCAACTAGCTATGGTTTACCTACTAATACTCGGGGAGGCTGACTGCAATGGTTTCCCACTGGGCGATGGGGGCGCCACATCCCAACGCCAATAAGTCAATGAGAGCGCTTTCCCCTCAAAGCAATTTTTATGGCCTTACAAAGACGCCGAGTTCGAGGTGAACACCTCGGCTAACAGAGTACTCCTTTGTAACGGCCCAGCGGCTGTCAACGGCCTCTTCTGTCAATACGCACCTCTCTCAATTAAACAAAATTATATAACACT
Organism: Anabrus simplex; assembly: GCF_040414725.1. NCBI lineage: Eukaryota > Metazoa > Arthropoda > Insecta > Orthoptera > Tettigoniidae > Anabrus > Anabrus simplex. The sequence continues at coordinate 98,533,061 of NC_090267.1, forward strand.
ATCGACTTCTGGCATTCGATAATTCTGTTCTTAATTATGTGTAGAGTCAGATCTGTGGAATTTAGCTTAGTTGCGGATATATTGACTTAAATTCAGATGGTTCTAGTCCCGGGAAAGCGAAGTTTGTCAACCTGTAATAACTGTTCTGTAGATCACCACGTTTAAATTTTATCCCCTCCAGGTTATAGAGGTTGGGCTTGGTGCTACAGTAGGGGTCTCCAGGAATGAAATCACGGCTTGCGGCTCACTTGCAACTCTCGGAATTCGTTCCTTACGGATCAATACGGGGTTCTCATGGCCTATGGCATGGCCTCCGGGTTCCTGCCTTCATTCCTTGTGACTTTATGACGCGTTAAGTAAAATTATGCTACAGTGTTGTAATAAGTAAATTGAGTATGGCTCAGTAAGGTGGGTTGTAAGTCATGATTACCTTCTGCAGATAATACCAGCGAGACGGACTACCTGTGACTTCGTAAGCATGCAACAGTCAGTGGAGTGTGGTCATTCATAGCTGAATATAATTGTGTGAGTATACTAACTAGATCATCCTCACAAGCAGTGTTCTATTTGTAAGGGTATGTTATAGTTATTGACCTGGCGTACTATGAACAGGTGTCGTATTGACGCACTGAAGGGCTAAGCCATGGTAAGTAGGGGCCGAGTTCTTATGTACCTACCTAGGGTAAGTACATATTTCATTCTGTACTTGAAAAGATGTCGACGAATTGTGGTTCTGCTATGGTTATAGTTCAGTTTCATTTTGTAAGGGCCATTCAAAAAGAGACGAGCCGGAGGCTATAAAATGAAAACCTGGACGGTTATTTCAAAAGTATTGCTCAGCACTGTCGAGGCACTTGTCCAACTGCGATACAAGGCGGTAAATGGCCGTCTCGTAAAATTCCTGAGGCTGCGTTGTGCACCAGTTCCGAACGTACTGCTTATCGACGGTGTCCGAGGTAAATCGTTCGACTCGCACATTCTTCTTCAGCTCACACTGGGTTTCTTGGGTGGCGACGACCCTGCATGCTTCCACTGGAGACTTTACCGTTTTGACTCGGGTTCGAAGTGATGACAACATGTCTCTTCTCCAGCGAGTACTCACGACAGGAACTATTTCTTTCCTTGGCACAGCGCAGCAGATGCTCAAGAGAGAGGTCCATTCGACATACTTCCCGTGCTGGTTGAATACTGTGGGGCACCCATTGGGCGCACGTTTAGAAAAATTTCAATCTGTCCTTAATGATGGCGTAAAAACCCACGCTCACTCCGACTTCTGCGGCAATGGCTACTACCGTAACTCTCCCGTCTTACATAATGAGGGCATCCACCTGCTGGACAATGGCGTCATTAATGCGGTGTGGCGTTGCAGACCATGCATCATCGGCCAACTACATGCGCCCTTCCCTGAATCGCTTGTACCATGCCTTGACACATGCAACGGACATGCAGTGCTCTCCGTACATTTCTGACATTCATCGATGAATTCTCGTTCCCCGGACTTCTTCTGTTGTCAGGAAACGCTCTACACCCCTTTGCTCTTCTTTTGAAGCCTCCATTTCACTGTTTTCAGCACGATTGGGTGCAGTGGACGATCAACTGGTGCCCGTGCTCGCTCTGTCGTCACGTGGTGTGCACCTATGTCCCTCCAGCAGCAAATTTAGGACCTCAGTGCTCTTATAGGGTCCGCACCTTTTTCCGCAGCCAGTTGCATTACCATCCTTTCGGCGGTTTTCATTTCATAGCCTCCGGCTCATTTCTTTTTGGATGCCCCTCATACATATGTTTAGATATTCTAAGTAATATTACATATTTCACATATTATGTGACCGAGCTCGATAGCTGCAGTTGCTTATGTGCGGCCAGTATTAAGTATTCGGGAGATAGTAGGTTCCAACCCCACTGTCGGCAGCCCTGAAGATGGTTTTCCGTGGTGTCCCATTTTCAAACCAGGAAAATGCCGGGGCTGTACCTTAATTAAGGCCACGGCCGCTTCCTTCCCACTCCTTGCCCTTCCCTGCCCCATCGTCTCCATAAGACCTATCTGTGTCGGTGCGACGTAAAGCAACTAGCAAAAAAAAATATATATATATATATACATATATTACGTGAATAATGCAACATTTTTGTGCAATTAAACACCACAACTTGATTTAGTAACGCTTATTTATATCATTTTCAGGGCATCAGGACAACAGGAAATTAGCTACAACAATAAATTGTTACCGGGCGAGTTGGCCGCGCGGTTAGGAGCGCGCAGATGTGAGCTCGCATCCGGGAGATAGTGGGTTCGAATCCCACTGTCGGCAGCCCTGAAGATGGTTTTCCGTGGTTTCCCATTGTCACACCTTAATTAAGGCCACGGCCGCTTCCTTCCCATTCCTAGGCCTATCCTGTCCCATCGTCGCCATAAGACCTATCTGTGTCGGTGCGACGTAAAGCAACTAGTGAAAAAGTAAAAAATTTAAAAAAATAAAAAATTGTGAGATTTGCAGTGCAGCCCGCCTTGTAGCCATGATCGTTAAGGCGTCAAGTCTGTGTGGTCAGACGGCGTGTTTTTGCCAGTTCGAGTCCCGTAGGTCGAAGAAAGTTTCTCCACCAGAATATTGACCGGTATGGTAAGAGAGATGATAATGAAATGGCGTATGGCTTTTAGTGCCGGGAGTGTCCGAGGACATGTTCGGCTCGCCATGTGCCGGTATTTCGATTTGATGTCTGTAGGTGACCTGCGCGTCGTGATAAGGGTGAAATGATGATGAAGACAACACATACACCCAGTCCACGTGCCAGCGAAATGAACCAATGATGGTTAAAATTGCCGACCCAGACGGGAATCGAACCCACGACCCCTGTGACCAAAGGCCAGAACGCTAACCATTTAGCCATGGAGAGAAAGGTGGTGAAATACACTTTTTAATGACTAGATTGCGTGTCAGAAGCCTGGAAGCAATTCCAAACCTGCCTGCAGTGTTCATGTGGAGTGAGGGTGTGTGACGCTGTTGACTGTGATTCGTCCGTCGAATGAAGACGTCATGCTTTGAGGAGGCTCCTTGGTGCTATTCAACAGGAGTAGTAGACTGCGTTCCCGCACCAGGCTTCACTCTGCTGTCATATATCACGTCATTCATTTCATGTCATTAATTTCTCTGATGAGGTTGACGTCAGGAAGGGCATCCGGTCTTAAAACTCGCTACGACGATTCATATCCGACCCCGGAGAGAAGCGGGACAAGGTTTGGATATAATCTCCACGAATTACAGTGCATGACATTCTTTTTACGTTTTTGAAGTATTTTGATTGTGCCTTTAATTTGATTATTGAATTAGTAACCGTACTTACTGACAAAATTAGCAACCTCCGTGGCTGAGGCGGCAACGCACTGGCTTCTCACCGCTGGGTTTCATGGTCAAATCCCGGTCACTCCATGTGAGATTTGTGCTGAACAATGCCGAGGCGGGACAGGTTTTTCCTCCGGGTACTCTGGTTTTCCCTGCCATATTTCATTGCAGCAACACTCTCTAATATCATTTCATCGGTCATTAATTAATGATATCCCAGAGGAGTGCGACACGCTTCGGCAGCCGGCACGATTCCTATCCTTGCCGCTAGATAGGGGCTTCATTCATTCCATTCTTGACCCGGTCGAATGACTGGAAACAGGCTGTGGATTTTTACATACTGTCAAAATTAGAGGACAGTAAATTATTGAAAGCAACGAGGATAAGTTTATCGTAAAACATGGAGCTATGTAAAACAATTTTATTGCTTCATACCTTAACCGTAAGTCGCAATAAAAGGAATACACGAACATTTCTGTAAATTTAATCATTAATACTACTACTACTGTCCCTCTCTGTGGTGTAGTGGTTAGTGTGATTAGCTGCCACACCCAGAGGTCCGGGTTTGATTCCCGGCTCTGCCACGAAATTTGAAAAAGTGGTACGAGGGCTGGAACGGGGTCCACTCAGCCTCGGGAGGTCAACTGAGTAGAGGTGGATTCGATTCCCACCTCAGCCATCCTAGAAGTGGTTTTCCGTGGTTTTCCACTTCTCCAGGCAAATGCCGGGATGGTACATAACTTAAGGCCACGGTCGCTTCCTTCCCTCTTCCTTGCCTGTCCCATCCAATCTTCCCATCCCTCCACAAGGCCCCTGTTGAGCATAGCAGGTGAGGCCGCCTGGGCGAGGTACTGGTCATTCTCCCCAGTTGTATCCCAGCCCCAAAGTCTGAAACTCCAAGACACTGCCTTTGAGGCGGTAGAGGTGGGATCCCTCGCTGAGTCCGAGGGAAAACCCGACCCTGGAGGGTAAACAGATTAATAATAATAATAATAATAATAATAATAATAATAATAATAATAATAATAATACATATTTTATGAATATTACATATTTCCTTGATATTTACTGCCTTTTAATGTACGTATAATGCACTTTGATTTTACATTTACTGAGGAGTTGGCCGTGCGGTTAACGTCGCGCAGCTGTGAGCTTGCATCCGGGAGATAGTGGGTTCGAATCCCACTGTCGGCAGCCCTGAAGATGGTTTTCCTTGGTTTCCCATATTTACACCAGGTAAATGCTGAGGATGTACCTTAATAGGCCACGGCCGCTTCCTAACCACTCCTAGGCGTTTCCTCTCCCATTGTTGCCATAAAACCTATCTGTGTCGGCGTGACTTAAAGCAAAAACATTTTCTCACAAGAAGTGAGAGGACTATGCATTAATGTGCTTATGTGTTGTGCGTATACAGAGTGGTCGGAACAACATGAACCTGGTACATGAGCGTTAGGGGATTACATTTACCAATAAAGAATTTGAAAAAAATCGATATCTCGCGCCGATGTCCTTGTATCAGCTGCTGAGGTTAGCCAATCAGGTCGCTTCACGGGTGAATTCAACTGGGCTTTCCGAGGCGGTGTTGATAAACCCACACGTGGCTTGAGTGCCATGCCGAGAAATCAGCATCATATACAAAATACAGTGTGGGTTTCAGCCGGTGTCACCATAGTCTACTTGCTATGGCATGATCCTTTCAGTTTGGAGCTCCATCTTCAAATCCCTCCCCTGGCAAAGGTGTTGTTTCTTCGAGTGGTGCTGTCTTAAGCCCATTTGAATTCGTCTGTGAAGCGATCTAATTGGCTAACTTCAGCAGCTGATAACATTCCATCGGCGCCAAATATCAAGGTAATTTATTCATATTATTTACCAGGATGGCCAACCCTCTAACAGTTCACGCATTTTCCGACCACCCTGTATGTGCGAATTTATGTTTATTAAGCAGCTGTCGTAGATACATGAATGAATTGTTGTAATCATGGTGATGATAATGATGAGTGTGATGATACCACAGAGAGAGAGCTGTGTATATCAGAGAGCTGTACGAGTCAGGCTATATTATTTTTTCTGCTCGTTAAGAAAACGTCTGTACCGCTTATACATTGTGATGCAGTCCTCTCGTTTCCAGCAGACTGCCACTGATGAAAGGCTGATGTATCGTAACTTATCGTCAGCTCCACTGACCATCAATGTGCACTCCTCTCGTCTCTTCCTGTCGTTAGAGCGAATCTCTCCCCCTCCCCCCCCCTACCCAAACCTCCCCACGCAGAGAGTCCATCCACTTGCCCTGATATAATGGCCTCAGTTGTGTTCTCATAACTTGGCAGCTATTACTCTTCCGACTTGCCAGATCAGTTCTGTATCTCTTCAAGGACCTGGCTAACTCATCCCATTACGATAGTGACTACGTCTATTGTATTTAATAATAATAATTAATAATGTGCGGCTCCGTGGATAAATGGTTAGCATGCAGGCCTTTGGCCCAAAGAATCCTAAGTGCGATTCCCGACCGGGTCGGGGATTGTAACTTGTAATTATTGTAATTATTTGATCACCTTCAAATACCACCGCACTGAGCCAGGATCGAATCTGCCAAGTTGGGGTCAGAAGGCCAGCGCCTCAACCGTCTCAGCCACTCAGCCCGACAGTAGGGTGGAGTTGAGGCAGCTGGTGGTGGTATCCTCGTATGGGGACTGTTCACATGGGATGCAATGAGTCCCCGGTACACAGGCCAACATTACTCACCAGCGAACATTACAGGAACCTACTGTCAGTTCACGTTCACCCATTCGTTCGCCTCCAGCACCCAGAAGGAGAACTGCACCTCCAACAAGACAATGCGCCGGACTGTCGCTCCCGAATTGTGGCCAGTTCACGGACAGGACACTTGCCTAGCTTCCACGCTCATCCGGCCTCAATCCTGTTGAAAACAAGTAGGATACCGTTGAGAGGAATGTGCACACACTTGACTGTATTTCGACCAATCGCTATGCATTGTGGGAGGCTGTGCAGTAGTCATCGAGCAGCACGTCTTCCCAAAGCCTCCGGTGTGTTGAGCAGTCTATTTCTTCCAAAGTTCGGTCCAGGTATATCTAATTCAAGGAGACGATGCTATTCCTTCACCTGAAGCCTCTTGGTGCTGGGTACCCTAGTCATTTCGCTTTCCAATAGATAGGCAACAGTTCTCAATCTCGGGGGGGGGGGAAGGTTGGAGAATTTCAAGTGAGGCGTGGTGAGCAGTGAAACACACACAAATTTGCAAAACAGTGAAAAGTTGCGACAAAGAAAATAATCTACTACAGAATGTTATCTTCGCCACCGCTAAATCGTACAAGCAGAAAAAAATAATTGTTTGCTAAAATTGTTATAGTTAACGAGCTTCTTGATGACACACAAAAACTTCCATGAAATTTGAAAAGGGAATTGAAGAGCGTGATTTCAGAATATTTGTCATCCTTGGAAACCGAAGTTGGACACTAATTTCCGGACATTTCTTCAGATAGCTGGAAATTTCAGTTGACATAAATCCATTAAAAATAGAACTGGGTTTATTTCCTGATTCACCGAGCTCGATAGCTGCAGTCGCTTAAGTGCGGCCAGTATCCAGTATTCGGGAGATAGTAGGTTCGAATCCCACTGTCGGCAGCCCTGAAGATGGTTTCCCGTGGCTTCCCATTTTCACACCAGGCAAATGCTGGCAAACCTTAATTAAGGCCACGGCCGCTTCCTTCCCACTCCTAGCCCTCTCCTGTCCCATCGTCGCCATAAGACCTATCTGCGCCGGTGCGACGTAAAGCAACTAGTAAAAAAATAGAAGTTTCCTGATCCCATTCTGGAGCAGGCAATCGACCTAAAATGTGATTACGAATCAAAAGCTGAGTTTCTACATTTGACTGTCTGCATGTACTGGATGTCAGATGAAGAATTTTGGTTAAAATATTTTTCAATATACTCACAACTTGCTATGGAAGCTGGAAGGCTGTTAATACAGTTTCCATCACCATGCCTATGTGAATCTGGATTTTCTACGCCGGTTTACTTCAAATCAAAATACCGAGCACGGCTACATGTTGAAAGTTGTCAGAGGTGTGCACTGTCACAGTTGGAACCAAACACTAAAAATCTCGTGAAAGAAAAACAGTAGCAACCTTCTCATTAATCATTAGTTCTGTTCTTAAAAAATCAAATCAAATGATGTACTTTGAAATGTTGAATGCAGCGAGTGTAGAATCCTCCGTAATATATTTACTGTAATTGTCTGTCAGTTAGGTCATCAGCCCAGAGGCTGGTTGGATCCTCAAATAGCACCACCAAAGGCTATGCAGTTATAGGAAAACAACAAAAACCAATGGTAGTACCAAAATGAGGTGTACTAGGCAAGACGAGGAGTGAGGTAGTTTGCCATTGATTTCCTCACTGGGCCAGATAGTGCTATTGTAGCACAACTAACCCTATGAGCAATACCTTTCATGACACTCAGACGCACTGGTTGTGCTCTAAATGTCATTACTCAGCACCACCCACACCCCAGCAGCTTCCATATTGTCACAGCCATGGGCGAGACTGGAACTTCGGTGGAAGCTACACTTTGCTCTGGCCTGTGCCAAGAGATGGATGCAAATGTACTGCACCCATCAAGAACTGACAGCAGGCAGTTACTGTAATTATTGTATTATTATTTGTGTTAACCAAGATTTTCTTTGTAAAGTGATTGTATTGTAATTATTACTTTGAAACATGTAATACAGTAGGCTATTATGTAGTAAGCACTCATAATTAATAATAATAATAATAATAATAATAATAATAATAATAATAATAATAATAATAATAATAAAACACCGAGCTCGATAGCTGCAGTCGCTTAAGTGCGGCCAGTATCCAGTATTCGGGAGATCGTGGGTTCGAACCCCACTGTCGGCAGCCCTGAAAATGGTTTTCTGTGGTTTCCCATTTTCACACCAGGCAAATGCTGGGGCTGTACCTTAATTAAGGTCACGGCCGCTTCCTTCCCACTCCTAGCCCCTTCCTTCCTCATCGTCGCAAAAAGACCTATCCGTGTCGGTGCGACGTAAAGCAAATTAAAAAAAAAAATTAATAATTATATAAAACATTTTTGAGGTATTTAAGATATTAAACCTGACTTGTGTAAATCAATATTACATTAGGGGGCTTGAAATAATTTACGGGTACAAAGGGGGTGCAGGCCCACAAACTTTGAGAACTACTGGTCTAGATAGCATGGTATTTGGACTTCAAAACTTCTATTGTTTTTAACATTTACCGGCCGAACTTCCGAAATTAAAGACATATTGTACACCAATAAGAGTACTATGTTTGTTGTTGGAATGAATGTACTGGATGTGAGATGACGTGCAGTTCATATTGAAGTAGCTAGAAGCCATCTGGCGCGCCACCTGAGTGCTCTGGTCTCCTTTGTGTCTTGGTTGAGATGTCACTCTCCATATGGCACGCAGTGTCCATCCACCTTCTTCAGTCGACAATTTGATGTCCATCGGATTGTAAAGGAGGGACGAAGAAGGAGGTTCACGATTCTATTGGGTCAATTTCGGACTTAATCCCATCGAGTTAGAACGGGTGGCAGGGGATGGAGTGGGGTTGGAGGATGCAATCTAGGGAAACCCATTGAACGGGAGCGGATCGCATTTTGCGCGAGTAGGCAGGGGAAGAGCGGGAGGGAGGGGAGAATATATTGGAAGCTGCGTCCAGCGAGCACCGGCTACGTTATTGGTTTCCTTTGTACACCGGCAACGGCGGCGAGGGAACGCAGAAAATAAAAAAAATAGAAGAGAGAATTCAAGAAAATACGAAGATGACAATTCAAGTGTTGCTTTTCTTTTTCTTCTCCACTACCGGGTTATGAGCTTCCTGACATTCTTAATTCTCTACTGTTGAAATTTCAGGCACGATCCTGTACATGAACAACTTGCGAAATTCATTTCTTCATGAAACTCGTTTAGCTCTTTGGTCAATTTTTCATTTTCTGAACAATAAAAACTCCTGATAAAAGTATTTTTTTCTAAATCGGTTGACCGTTGACTTTTGATTCCCCCTACCAGTCACTTTATATTCCCTATTCCCTCCAGACCAAAAATGGTAAATATTACAATTCTATTCTCATCAGGAAGGAGCAGTGAAATTGAAGCATTCTAATTCCTTCCCTTAAAACGTCTTTCCTCCTATGAGAACTCTGTGTACCGTTGACTGAAAATAGGAAACAGTACAGATAGATAGATAAATCATTTATTTATCTAGGAAAGTTTGGGGCATTTGTCCCTGTCTTACACTTTACCAGTGTTTGCGCATATTTAGTAATTTGAAGAATATTAACTATCAATTATGCTAGTTGGTAATGATTATGATACAATGAGATTATTATTATTATTATTATTATTATTATTATTATTATTATTATTATTATTATTATTATTATTATTATTATTATTATGCTAGTGGATTAACGTCTCCTTAACTCGTCAAAGGTTTTTGGGGACGCATGTATGGGCAAGGGCTAGGGTTGCGAAGGAAGTGCCACGGAAAACCATCTTCAGGGTTGCTGATGTTGGGATTCGAACCCACCATCTACCAAATGCAAACTCACATCTAAGCAAATCTAACCGCATAGCCAACTCACTCGTCTTTATTATCTAACAGGGTATGTTGATGATGCTTTAGTCCTAATCGTCTGTTTGTTTATTAACAGTTCCAAAATAGATAAATAAACTGGTATGAACGACGTGAAGCAGAGAGTGAAGGATTCATTTTCGAGTCGAGGAGTAGGCCTACTAACAGTGGGATGATAATAATAATAATAATAATAAGAAGAAGAACACTTTACCTATTGCCTTTCTGAGAACTGTGCACGTAGAGGTATTTTGTACAAGTTCGTTTGAAGCTGTTCGCTTCTGATATCTCTCTCACCGCCTGAGGAAGAACGTTCATCATTCTCGGCTAGGTGTAGCCTAACTGTGAAAGAGGCGTTGAAAGTTGAGGATCTAGGTTTTGAAATGGCAAGAAGAGTTGTATGTTGCGGTCTGGTGTTCTTTTCATAGTGTTCAGAGAGGTAATGGAATAGCTCGTACAGGTAAGATGGGGAGTGTAGTTGAAGCATGGTATGTAGTAGACTAAGAGTGTGAAGCTTACATCTGATTTTTAAGGCCAAAAGCCAGTTCAGTTCGTCGCACGATTTAGACAAGTGATCTGTGTGTTTTAAAATAAACATAAATCAGACACCAGGATACAAAAAAAATCCACTCGCGTCTGACTAGAAGTATTTCCAAACAAGATATGTTATTACATTTGCCTTGGGAAAAATCAAATGATCATAAATATGTGTTTCAATAAAATGTGTGACGCGATGTTACCTAGCAACCGTGCAGGCTGTGATGTGAAGTATTGATGGATGGCCATGATATAGGCTACAGACCCACGGCCTGAGCAGCTCTCAAGGTACTGTTGTTAGGCAACATAGTATCACACAGTTTGTTACACGACATTATTTTCGTCACACCATTTTCGGATGTCCGCCAGCATTAAGACCTATTTATGTAAACAAAAAAAGAAGAGCAGTTGTTTAATGAATAAAACCCGAATTACTAAATTATTGAAATCCAAGAGATCACTCTTTCACGCTATTGAAATGCCTTGCCGTACAAGGCCCTGCCCAGTGTTTTTATAACGGAAAAGCAAAACAATGCTTTAAGAATATTTTTAATATTTCAGTTCTAATTAATTAGCATCATTGTCAGGGAAAATCAAATATGAAAAATAAAGAACGTTAAATATTGAGGGAAAAGAGCTGTACCATTTCTGGGGAAGATACCAGAGCCCGACATTCTGACAGGGCGTGTGGAAGGCAATGGGAGGGGGAAATCGACGTATCCATCTAAATCAATCTGTTATAAAATTAGTAAAAATAATAATAATTTCGTGTGGCTATTTCTAGTCGGGTGCAGCCCTTATAAGGCAGACCCTCGGATGAGGGTGGGCGGCATCTGCCATGTGTTATTGTGGTAGAGGATAGTGTTATGTATGGTGTGTGAGTTGCAGGAATGTTGGGGACAGCACAAACACCCAGCTCCCGAGCCATTGGAATTAACCAATGAAGGTTAAAATCCCCGACCCGGCCGGGAAATCGAACCCGGGACCCTCTGAACCGAAAGCCAGTACGCTGACCATTCAGCCAACGATCAGTTCTTTTGCTAATTATTTTACGAATAACAACACTCCTTTCTAAATCACTGTTTTCAGAGACATTGTAAAGCTAGAAAATTTATATCATAGGAGTATTTATACGTACCAGTAACTTTTCCGACACAATAATAATAATAATAATAATAATAATAATAATAATAATAATAATAATAATAATCTTAGGAAAATAACTGTACCTGAGAGCTAATCAACGTACGTCACATTTTAGTCACTTTATGAATCTTACAGCCATATAAACGTAAGTCCAGTGTCATTTTATTTTTATGGCAATGAAATAATAATTCACCATTTTAAGTGTAAATTATTATATTAATAAATGTGCTCAGTGATTAAAAAAATACACAAAATATATGAAGATAAATGATGAGCATTTATTTCCTAAGTCACAATGCAGCAGAAAAGCTCTACAACTGATGTTTTTCCACTCTCATTTAAAATGACTAAAATGACACTTACGTTCCTTTAGCTCTCAGGTACAGATATATGACCCCACTCACGTAAATAGCATATGGGTTAAGCGAGAAACTACAGACCTGTACACAGAAACAGATAAGTTTATTGATGTACGTAGGAGACGCTTGAAATTCTATGCTCTCATCTGTAGAATGGACAAAACCCGGCAGTGGTAGTCAGATTTCTGAAGGGCGGATAAAATTCCATTCGACACGCCATATCGTAGGATGTTGGTTTGTAAAAGATCTCTGGTCACACATTTGGTGTTTACCCGATGAAATTCATTAAATCTGAGCCAGAGACGCCCAAGAGAGATTCGGTTTACTTTGACTACCATCTAGTAGACCTAGAGCAAACCGTAGCGTCAAATAGGCTAGACAAGCAAACAACCAGATGGCGTCAAATTAAAATGTCTGTACGCGGATTTTTAGGCCATATTATTATTATTATTATTATTATTATTATTATTATTATTATTATTATTATTATTATTATTATTATTATTATTATTAATTCAAGGAAGGTTTATATCAACTGATTGGAAAAAAATTAAGCAGAATTTACAAGAAATAAACGCTACAGATGACACCATAAAAATCGTAAACTCTTTGGTATTCTGGTTACAAATAACAGATACGTGGAGCTAAAATGACCACTAAAACAATGGACAGAAGAAAGGAAAAACACACCACAGTGAATTCATAAAGAGATTTCGGGTGCAGAATAAGAAGGGGAAGTCGGCAAACCACGCTAACAGGTTAAAACACGCTCTGTAATAGAACATAACGAAGTAATAATAATAATAATAATAATAATAATAATAATAATAATAATAATAATAATAATAATAATAATAATAATAATAATAATTTAATGTTTTTTTTACTGGCAGCTAAGTTTTCATTAAGTGAACGTCTCATTTAAATAGATCCGCCGAGCAAGAGTGCACTATAGCACTAGAGCAGTTCGACAGATTTGACGGTTGACAGTGAATCGATGCTTTCTCTCAGAGAAGCAGAATATTTGATATGATGTTTCGTATCATCGTACAATCCTCGCTTGTCAAGCTGCGGGGGATATTGCATTACTTCTGAAATTGGGAGATTATTACGTTCAGAACCTAGTACAAACGGGATTATGGAATATACGGCTGTCCAATAAGATCATAAGCTCTGTGCCTATTGAATCAACTTCCTATCCTGTTTGCGAACTGAATATGAATCATAATCATTGCAATCACTCAAACCAACAAAATGTAATTTTATTTCATCCTTGATTATATTTTATTTATTCAATCTGTAATTTTTTCTGGAAAAGATACTTCATAACAGAAACTAGAAACTATACGCACAATAGCAGTATCTCTGGGATAGAATCAGTTCATTCAGTAAATTTTATGCACATAGAACATATGTTTTCCCCCTTTGGGTGGGGGCGGTAAAATACATCCACGCTGGTATCTCCTGCCTGTTGTAAGAGGTAAAGACCCATGGGCTCCTAACTTGGGAGTGTGGTTCTGCCACTCTTCACACTTTCATATTTCCTATCTGACCTCCCGTGGTCAGCTCATGTTTTTTCTCTGACCTCGACGGTATTAAGGTTTGTGAGGCCTAGGGCGTCTTTCGTTTCCATGCCCTTCGTGGCCCTTCCCCTTCGTTTGCCAGAACAACCATTTCTCGAAGTATTGGACCTCATCCTTTTTCCTCTTTGATTAGGACGATAACCCAGTGTACTTCCCCTTAAAACAATAATCACCACCATTGTCACCATAGTTATGGTTGTAAACTCGTGTATTTTGACATATCAATGGATGTGTTGTTTCCATGACAGTAATTCTAAACTCCACAACCAATCACTATAGCTGTGTTTGTAAACACACAATATTCTTATAATAATGGAAGTTTTGATTCCATGACAGCATTTCTAACTCCACAACCTATCACCATAGCTGTGTTTGTAAATACACAATCTATCTATATATATAAGTCATTGTATGTATACTATGTATGTATGTATGTATGTGGGTGGGTGGGTGGGTTTGTACCACATGTCCTCCCAAACCATTGGAGCAATTTCAACCAAATTTGATACACTTATGACTTATTATCAGGAGACAAACCGCGTGGGGCTAAGACACCCCAAACACCCATAGGGACGGGGGTGGGGGCGAGGGGTGTCATATATAAAATGAATGAAAATAGTGTCGAATCCATACTTTTCGGGGTCACTGAGATGAATAGTGACACTCCAATTTTTTAAAAGTCCAAGTTCAGCCCCCTTTGGGGTGGGGTACGAGGGGGAGTGATATATGCAAATAATCGAAAATAGTGTCGAATACATAGTTTTCTGGGTCACCAATATAAATAGCGACACTCCCGATATTTAGTAACGAGAGACAAACCACTTGGGGGTAAGATACCCCAGGAGCCCTTAGGGGCGGGGGGGCGAGGGGGTCATATATAAATATAAATGAAAATACTGTCGAATCTATACTTTTCGGGGTCACTGAGATGAATAGTGACACTCCAATATTTTTAAAGTCCATAGTGTCGAATACATAGTTTTCGGGGTCGCCAAGGTGAATAGCGACACTCCGGATTTTTAGTACCATGAGACAAACCATGTGTGGGTAAGACACTCCAGGAGCCCTTCGTAACGGGGGGCGAGGGAGTCATTTATAAAAATAAACGAAAATAGTGTCGAATCCTTACTTTTCAGGGTCGCTGAGATGAATAATGACACTTCGAATTTTTTAAAAGTCAAAATTTAGCCCCCTTTTGGGGTGGGGGCGAGGGGGGGAGTGATACATACAAATAATCAGAAATAGTGTCGAATCCATACTTTTCGGGTCGCTTAGATGAATAATGACATCTCGGAAATTTTTGGAGTCCAAGTTCAGCCCCGTTTAGTGTGGGGGACAAAGGGGGGACTGATATATAAAAATAATCGAAAAGAGTGTCGAGTAGGCCTACTCTTCGGGGTCGCTGAGATAAATAGTGACTCTCCGGATTTCTACTATCAGAAGACAAACCACGTGGGGTAGGGTACCACAGGAACCCTTAGGGGCGGGGGGCGAGAGGAGTGATGTATAAAAATAATCGAAAGTAGTGTCGAATTCATACTTTCGCGGTCACTTAGATGAATAGGTGACACCCCGGAAATTTTTAAAGTCCAAGTTCAGCCCCCTTTGGGATGGGGAGCAAGGGGGGGGGGAGATGCAAAATAATCGTAATTATTGTTGAATATATAGTTTTCGGGGTCACCGAGGAGAATAGTGACACTCCGGACTTTTAGTAACAGGAAACAAACCACGTGGGGGCAGGACACCCCAGGAACACTTAGGGGCGGGGGGGGGGGGCTAGGGGGTGAGATATAATAATCATCGAAAGTAGTGTAGAATCCCTGCTTTTCGGGGTCGCTGAGATGAATAGTGAGATCCGGAACTTTTATAAGTCCAAGTTCAGCCCCCTATAGGGTGGGGTCGAAGGGGGAGCGATACATTAAAATAATCGAAAATAGTTCGAATCCACAGTTTTCGGGGTCACTAAGATGAATAGCGGCAGTCCGAAATTTTAATATCATGAGACAAACCACGTGGGCGTAAGGCACCCCAGGCACCCTGAGGGGCGGAGGGACGAGGGGAATGAGATATAAAAATCATCGAAAGTACTGTCGAATCCATACTTTTTGGGGTCACTGAGATGAACAGTGATACTCCGAAATCTTTTAAACCAAGTTCAGCACCCTTTGGCGTAGGGGGCGAGATGTATAAAATTATATAAAATAGTGTCGTACCCATAGTTTTCTGGGTCGCTGGGATGAATAATGACACTCCAGATATTTTTAAAGTCCACCTTCAACCCCCTTTGGGGTGGGGGACGAGGCGTGAGTATATATAAAATAATCGAAAATAGTGTCGAATCCACAGTTTTCGGGGTCGCTGAGATGAATAGTAACATTCCGTATTTTTAAAGTCCACCCCTTTGTGGTGAGGGTTGAGGGGGTTAGATATAAAAATTAATCGAAAATATTGTCGAATTCATACTTTTCTGAGTCACTTAGGTGAATAGTGACGCTCCGGATTTTTAAAGTCCAAGTTCAGCCCCTTTCGAGGTGGGGGAGAGTGATATAGAAAAGTAATCCAAAGTAGTGTCGTATCGGTAGTTTTCGGGGCGCTGAGATAATTAGTTACACTCCGAATATTTTATAAGCATAAGTTCACCCCCTTTTTGGTGGGGGTTTGGGGAGAGTGATAAATAAAAATAATCGAAAATAGTGTCGAATCCATAATGTTTGGGGTCACAGACTGCTAATGACACTCCGGAATTTTTATAAGTCCAATTTCATCCCCCTTTGGCATAGAGGGATACTGGGTAAAACAGAAAATTTAAAAAATGACCGACATAATGGACGTAGTCTATGTATGTTCCAGCGTAGCTTTCAACCAAAATTGATACAAGTCAAGTACTGTTTAGGATAAGACACCCCTGGAACCTCTAGAGTAGGGTACGTAACTAAAATCGAACAATAATAGTTTTCGGGACTACCGGAGCGATTCACCCCAAACCTGTTACACTTATGACTTACTATCAGGAGATAAACTGCGTGGGGCTATGACAAATTAGCACCCCTAGGTGTAGGTGTTGGAGAGGGTGAGATATAAAAAGATAATCGAAAATAGTGTTACATCCAAGGTTTTAGGGGTCGCTGAAATGAATAGTGACCCGGTTGTCGTCTAGGTCCAAGTTGATTCCCAATTGTCAGGCGGGTGAGAAGGAGTCAAGAACAGATAATATCCAAATGACCGAGATTAAGTATGTTTGTTTGTACATTCCAGAATAACTGTCAGCGGAACTTGCTACAAATATTACCTACTACCTGAAAAAATAGTGTGGGGGAAAGACATCCCTAGAAGCCTTAGACAAGGGGGACGAAATGTAATTATGACTAAATATGACCGATATTAGTGTTGAATCCATAGGTTTAGGGACTACGGGAGCGATTTCAAACAAACTTGGTCACTTATGACTTATTATCAGGAGACAAACTGCGTGGAGGTATGACAAGGGGATGAGATGTAGAAACCGGAAATATTGTCGAATCCATTCTTTTCGGGGTCGCTGAGATGAATAGTACGGCTTCAATTATTTTAGAAGTCCAATTCCTGCCTCCTTTCGCATAGCGGTGAGAAAAAGTGAAAAAACAAAATTTCGAAAATGACCGAGAGAATGGACGCATGTGTGTATACTGGACCTACTGTCTTGAAAAATATACCTTAGGCGTAAGGGACTCCTGGCCTCTAAAGTAGGGGCGAAATGTAAAAATTAACCGAAAACGGCCGATATTTGAGCCTAATCCATAGTTTTCGGGGTTTCTGAAATGAACTGTGACACTATGGGTGCCGTTTAAGATAAAGTTCAGTCCTAATCGGCAGGCGGCTGAGAATTGGCAAAGAATAGGAAATGTCCAAAGGGACAGAGTTTAAGGATGTATGTGTGTGTGTTCTAGCATACCTCTCAATCAAACTTGGTGAACACATGAGTTACTATATCGAAAACATTACTGTGGAGGTCAGATACATCTAGCCCCCGCTGGTGTTGGGGAATGAGAGGGGCTGACGTGCAAAAATAAGGAAAATAACCGATATTAATGTCGAAATCCATCGTTTATGTGTGTGTCGCTGATACGAACTGTGACGCTGTTGATACAGTTTAAGTCCACGCTCAGCCTCCACTGAGGCAGGAGCTGAGAAGGGCTTAAAAGTAATTAGTATAAAATGACCGAGATTAGTGTTTACTCGATAATTAAATAATCTAAAACTTGAAATTAGCTACATCTAAATAACTCTAAAACTACATAATAGGTCGTAAAATCAACAACTCAACAAGAATTCTATAAGCATTCACTTCACACTTAACTAACTGGTAATACAAATAATAAAGGTAAACATTCAAAAACTATCCGGGCAACGCCGGGTACTACATCTGGTCTTATAAATAAAGTTGTTCGTGTCTGTTTGTCTGTTTGTTTGTTCCACCATCACGTCGAAACGGCTGGATAGATCTCAACCAAACTTCATATTTAGAGTATACTCATCCCAGGGAAGGTTTTGATATTCATATCATTTTAAAATCTTTGAAAAGACGGGGGTTTTATAGGAAAACCGTTTTCTCTTATATTATTATAGGCAAAATATCGAATTTGTCGTATAAGGACGAGACAAAGCTCAATTTAATCCTCTTGACGCAAAGAACAAAACTCGGTAAGCCCTACGGGCCCGAAAACCATGTTTTAAGCCCTAAAACCAACCGTTACGGAGATATTGGCACCACACTATCCCTGCTCTAGGAATCGGATAAAGAAATGAACTGTCGTAACCATGGCAGAGTCAGCTCGAGGATTCTAGAGCAGTGAGATTATGTATGTGATGAACCCGAGTGACTTAGGCCCATAGTCAATCATGATTTGATCGGTAAAATAATATATGGTACATTTATTGAAATACAGAAGTGTAGTTGAAAATATTTCGTTTATGTAATGTCGAAATCAGAGCGAAGGAAGGACGACAGACTGGAGCCTGACGGATTAGCTCAACACGACAACATTTGGCTACTTCACAGCAGGGAATATCATTAGTTGGCGAACAAGGAAATACAGAGTCCACAAATAAGTCTTGGTCAGAAAGAGAAGGGGGAGAGTCATACAAAGGAAACTCACAACATGAGTAATAACTTGGGATATTTTTAGCAGGACGGAAAGTCCGTGACCTCGTGGAAAATTACAGCGGCCGCGTGTACGTTCGCTGGCCTAAGTTCGAGCAGGTGGAGAGTTAAATCACGTGACCGCTTGCCGGCCAATCGTAAAAATTTAATGGAAGGCTCAGTGATACCATCTTAAGGAAGGATGGATGAGATATTTTCGTAACTACAAAAGTATTCAGTAATAAATTATTGTGAGTACACGGATGGATGTAATGAATTTATTAGATGTCACGCATGGAAAAATAATCAATAATTATTGGCAAATTAAATAAATTGAAGGCTGGATTTCTTGGAAACCAGACAGCTTGAATGTCATTGGCTGAAAGAAGACCACGTTGTAAGGGACGCTACCGAAGGCGCGAAATGTGAGGAGCTAAATCCACCCGTATCTCCTAAATCTGTGATCACCAGGAGTTCATATTTAATCCAGCAGATATGCTAGCGGAGTGGATTGATTTGATGTAAATTTTAACTTCCAATTCGGAGTGCAAGTACCGATATTAAAAATCCACCCCCTCCCTCAGGGGTATGACGTCAACGAATCCGCGGGAAAAAGGTTTCATCCATATATACGGGGCAAGGGATCCTCGCCAGGACACTTGAAGTGAATCTCGGGAGCTGAATTGACGGTCGCGGTACACTTGAATTGAATATCGGGAGCTGAACTGTTGGTCGCCGCTAACTTAGAATTCTACGGACGTACAGTCATTTAATGGCGCGAGCATCCGCCAGTGTTTGTAAAATGTGATCGCGCTCAAGCAACATGAACTAGAAATAGTTAACGTAGGACAGTGTTTGTCATTTATGAATATCAGTGACGTAAAGTAATTACACTGCAAGAGAGTAGTATAAAGTATATCACCATAAGTACGTACATAATAGACTGTGTGACGAACAGTACTTTAAGGAAGTAGTAGCCTGTACTTTGCTATACCGAACCGATGTCATGAACATGTCAAGAGTGCCGTACGAAACAGGCGTATCGCGACGGGCGTAAAAGTTGACACCTCGTCGTACGTGTCCAGGTCCAGAGTGCGGTAGTTGGACGAAGATTAAATAGTGTAAATATTAAATTCTTGGGTCTAGGATAGTAATTTGTTGTATCCAAGTTAAAGTATTCAGTGTTAACGTTGTAAATGGTGAAGGTTTGTGGTAATCAAGATATCAGTGTAAAATGGTAATGTGCCAGGAAATCTTTTGTGGAACTACGCCATCAAGAATGGAGGAGTAAAACGCAGAGAGGGGCCGGAGGAGCCTCTCATCTGCAAAGCTGTAATGGAATACCGATAACTAAGATGAGTACTAAACTGTAAATAATATTTGGGAAATGTTATCGTGATGGGAAAAATGGGGATAATTTGATTATACTTGGTTACCTTCTGTAACAAGATGGGTCGCTTAACGACCCCATCCTAAATTTGTAGCACGGACAGTATTAAATAATAATAATGTAAATAATCGGGTCTTTTATGTATTCAGGTTGTTGGAGATGTAAATTTGTATATATAGTGTAGTACGTTAAGTCATGCATGCATGCATTCATATTTCTTTGTAGTCAATAATTTTCTTTACGTTTGATTTTGGTTATGGTAGTTAAATAAGACCCGATATGTGTTTTCTGTTTTATCATTTTAACGAGCTATGTAATGACATTGAAGGAAAATCCAGCTTCGCCATACCAGTTGTGTTTTGTTGTAATGAATATGGTCATATTTCATGGTGAAGTTGTTAAATTTGTGAGATGCGATTAATATAATATTCAAAGTAAATCATATCTGGAGTGTTTAGTGCCAGAATAAATCGAGTTTGTGAAAGGGGTTATGCGTTAAACATATTAAGAGTGAACTACCGTGTAACAGACGAAATTATTTTTTTTATTAATAATAATAATAAATAAATAATATAACTACTTTTTTTGAAGAAGATATTTTTTTATATAATTTGGATATAATAATAATTCATGTGATATTGGAATATTTAGTGAGCAGTGCGTAATAATAAATTTATGTGATCAGGTGTTGAGTTTATTGGGAATCATTTAATGACGGGAGGTCGTTTTTAATTCGGAAATAAAGTGCGTGGTAATTTAATTTGATCAATTAATAATATTGAAATGTAGATCGGTGCTAATAATCCGTACATGTTATGAACGTGTGGTTTAAATTACGGTCCAATATTTTTTTACGTATAAATGTCGTGTCTTAAAGTTGCGATTCATTAGCCGGAACACGTAGGACTAATATTACGAAACCATGATTGTCAAATTTTGGTAAATATAATTTCAAGATGTTACGATTATTTGTGGAGAATGAACTAAGGCGTAGATCAAAATGAGATAGAAAAAGTGAGAGAATCTGCAGTCAGATAATAAAAGGTCGTACGATGTCAGAAATGAATAAATAAGTCAGTTGATAATTCTGTGAGAAATAAATGAATCAAGGGATATTGAGATAGAGAGGAAAATAAATTCCGTACGAGAGACACTTAGGATATTGATATGAGTGTAAAATGTACGGGCAGTGTCACAGAGAAATACTGAGTTACGCAGCGGGTAGCATTCGGACCCGTGACAGCATGTACGAAATAAATAGACTGCACAGCTATTCGTTGAGATACAACGGATCTAAGGATAATGAGAGTTCAGATTCCACATAAATGGTCGTATATTGTATTCATTGTAATGACGAGCGAGGACAATCATGATGTCGTAATAATAATAATAATAAATATTGCGGATAAAGGATTGGACCGCCTTAATTAATTGAGCGTTGATAAAGATGTTAAACGGGAATCTAAATGATAATATGCAACCGATAATAATAATAATAATAATGTAAGGACGATGTTAAATCATCGCGGTCAGATTAATAATAATAATTGTCATAATAATAACAGTAATGATGTCGTTGGTTGATCAGTGAAATATTTGTAACTGCGACCGATATCTATATATATTTTGGCGGAAGTGACCGGTCCATTAATAATAATAACCTCTTAAGTGACGTGAATAATAATAATAAAATCTTGAGTCACCTATTCATTAATAATAATAATAACCACAAGAGGGATATAATAATAATAACAGTAATAACGATTTGTGTTTGCATCCCGCATAATAATGACGATATTAATCAAACGTGACAATGCCAGGAACCGTCGATAATAATAATAATAATAATAATAATAATAATAATAATAATAATAATAATAATAATAATAATAATAATAATAATAATAATTTCATGAATATTCTGACGATCGTGGATTGAATTGTTTGGTGACAACATCCCTCTATTCGTATGTTGAATAATGAGAATGATAATATTAGAGTCATTTTGTACCTCGTTTTTGTACGGTTTCCGTATGGGACGATGTTACAGTAATACTTGGCGTGTTTGTTTATTTCGCTCGCGATGCGAGGGGGGCCATTGCCACGGTATTTCCCAACCGCTTCTCGTTATCTCAGCTGTGTCAGTAGTCTGTTGAGGCTACTTTGCAACATTTCAAATCACATGTAAATAAAATATAAATGCTGATTCAGTGGTATGGCATCAGCTGGAGATCGTAAGATAGGAACTGTCCGTGGAATCCAGTTTTCGCATTTCAAGAGAAACATTACCCAGTCCGAGCACCGGTCTCGGAAAAATGTATATAGCCGGAGTACGTCATCTTAGTTAAATCGGGAAGCCGACCGTAACATGGGTTATGCTCGGGCTCCCGATAGAAGGAAGCTATATCTTTGAACAACGGTTCGATTCAAATGGAATCGATCCGTAAATTATACCTCCAAAATGTCATTTTATTTCAGAAGCAACCCAGCAAGATATTGATACCACTTGCGGTATGGCAAGTGATTTGTGTATGTAACATGTGTGGAAATTTAAATGTCGTTGCCAAATGTATCAAAGTTTCATACGTCAGATGGCGTAATAAACCGCTCCTTCTGGCAAATTATTTCAAAGGAAACCACTCTCATAATCTTTTTATTGTAGTTAGATGATGCCCTTTTTAACGTAACAGTCACTTCCTAGTCCTATCATGGAGTCCTTAAATTCAAGTTTACAATCGAGCCTTCCCTAGTTTAATTTTAATTGCTCCGTTGCCAATAGTGTTCTATTATGCCGTTATATATATATTTGATGAATTAAATAATGAACCGACACCCCTGAGATAAATGCTAGTCTGGGACTCGGGAGGTGGACGGGTGCAAAATGGCTGGCCCAAAGTGGGGCTTTAAGAACGGCAGAGAGGGCCTAACAAAACAAGGGAAGAACTACGAGTCATGTTGGTTGACATCAGTAAAATGATGACCAATTGTAGGACATGTTACAGTTGGGCCAGAAGCAAAATTGCTTGCCCAACGTGTTGCTTTAAGAACGGCAGAGAGACCAATATTATTGCTAATCAATTGTAAAATTTTTATACTTTGTTTTCAAATTCTATATTTTAAATTTTTGATTTTTATTAATTGATGACCGCATCACGGTCAAGTGTGTGTTCACTTGTAACGTAATATCATGCTAGAGTAAGGTTAGTTTCGAACGGAGCTAGATTTGACTAGTGTATTATTATAATCCATTGCTAATCTCTTCAAGTTTGGCAATGATTCAAAATTCAGTAAGCTCGAAGATTTGATGTTTTTCTCTTTCCCATATGAAATTTAATATTATTTTGGTAATTCAGGACTCCATTTAAATGTCATTGGACATGAGATGAATATTATAAACAGTTGTTTAGGAAGGCTTGAAATGGTAAAAATATTACTGAGCACCAGTTCAAGTTATTATTTAAAAAGAGGTTGAGATGGTATAAATTAAAATTAACGTATTTCAGGGCAGGAGATTTCCAACTTTATCGTTGTTTTTAATGTTGTTGTTGTTGGTATATTGGAGCGGTTTATTGTGAAATCTTAGGCACAAGCCAGCATTCAAGTTGAATGACCTGCAAATGTAAACAAGTTTTAAAGTCAAAAAATTTTTTTTGTTAAATGAAAGTTAGTGTAGGGGTATAATGTCATAGGATAGGGCCTAGACCCAATAGCGTATTCCTTCGTGTGCAGCAAGGTGAGAGGCCGATCGGCCCTTTTGCTTTCTCAAGAAAAGTTATAATGTCTGACGACGGTGGGGAGCAATCCCAGGACATATTGGTAGAAGGACAGGGAGAGGTGAAAGCTCTCACGTTAGAGGACTTAATGCAAGCGTTGGCTTTGAATAATGTTGCAATGGAACGTAGGTTAGATCAATTACAGGCCGATAGCGTTTCAGTTAAGCAGACAAATGACAAAATCATAAATAAAGTTGATCAAGTACAGGCTAATAGTGTTTCATTAGAAAATAAAATTGTTTCAACTAAACATGAAGTTGCAAAACAAATGAAGGTTAATAGTGTTTCATTAGAAAACAAAATAGACCAAGTACAGGCTGCGTGTGAAGTTAATAAAACAGAACTCAAGGCACAAATAGATGCAGTTCAGGCCGCGAGCGTAGCGATGGGACAGGAACTTAGGGACAAATTAACTCAAGTCCAGGAAGCATGTCACTTCGCGAAAGATGAATTAAAAGTGCACATGGATGCGTACATTACCATCGTTAATGAAAAGGTTGACCGCGTTAGAGATGAGGCTCAAATGGAACGCGCAGAAATTAAGGAAAAATTGAACGCTAGTGTCAAGGAACTCGCCGCTCTACGATTAACTGACAGACAAGACATAGAATCACACATAGAGGAAATTCGGGATGAATGTAGGAAGGAGAATGACATCGTCCAGGGACAAGTCGAAGAAAAATGCGCGCAGATAACTGGCACCTTGGACAAGCATGACAAGGGCTTGAACGAGTTACGTGGGGAAGCCGCACGTACACTTGTCATCGTAGCAGGACTGAAAAACAAAGTCGAAGAACTAACTATAAATTTAGAAGACCGTAGCCAGAGAATAACTAAGTGCGAAGACGCAAACTTAGCGTTATTCCAGCGGACGGAAGATCTAATCGAACAGGGCCAATCATTCGCCGACACGGAAGTTCGCTTGTTAGAACAATGCAAGGCGTATAATGGGCAAAATTCCGGCACAAAAGAAATGTCAAATTGTAATCCCGACGGAATGGATGACATCCGAAAAGACTTGGAGATGTTGAAGGCTAGGTTGGAACCATCAGCGTCTAGCCAAGATTTTAACCTCCAATATCGCGAATACGAACCCCATGATAACCAGGGGATTCATAAGAAAGGGGGCCTATCCCAAGCAGACACACACGGTTTCAAGTTTGAGAACAGAGATGGGTCGTCTACGTCATCGAATGCTATCCCGACATCGGTGGTACACGTCATTAAGATGTCTGATGACAAGCCACCAAGGTTCGATGCCCGTGGGCATATCACCCCGAAAGGTTTCATCCGGGAAATCGCCTGTTATATAAATGAGAATAAAATACCAGTAGAGCGACAACTGCGAACGGTCGAGAAATTCTTAGACGGAGCACCAGCTGTATGGTTCAGGGCTTTCTTGTATACCTTTGAAGATTTTGAAGGATTTCGGCGGGCTTTTCTCCAAAAGTTCTGGAGTATTCAGGAACAGCAGGAGTTAAGGCTGGAAGTATACTCCAGACGATATTCAACATCTTCACCCACGAAATTCTCAGATTACTTTGTGGCACAACTTCACAAGCTGCGGGAGCTTGATAATCCAATGAGCGAAACAGAATTGATTAGCGCCATTGGAAAGCAATTGCCATTCGAGGTCCAACGAATGATGATAGCGTCAAATGTCCAGACAGCTGTCGAAGCGGAGGCTTTATTAAGTCAATTAGACCTCACAACGCATCATTCGAACCCGAGACAAATTAGGAGCAGGGACCAACAGGTGAACAATATCGAACGGACAATCGAACCGAAGACCACTAGTACGAAGAACCAGGGAACTAGTACTGATCCGGAACCTCGTCAAGCATATAATACGGAGTGGAAGCCGCGACAATGGACGAGACCAAGGAATTTTGCGGAAGGCAACCGGCAAACCAACCAAGGGAACTTTCGAGCTGACAGGGGATACCGTGGATTCCAGAGAAGTAATTATAGGCCGTATCCAGCTAGGAATCAAGGGAACCCGAGATATTATCAGGGAGGATCTCGTCAGGAGAAGGATGACCGATATCAAGAGTCTAGGCGGTACATAGAAGAGCTGAACAAGAGAAAATGGAAGGAGGCGATCCATGATCGGGGCCGTGATGAGGAAGCGACAGGAGCGGAGAGCTTGCAGTTCCAAAGAGCAAGAAAAGGGGGCAGCGCCTTGAACCCAAATGCACAGACGTTCGATTCGGGACAAGGAAACAAAGAGATGTGACTGGAAGCAGAGGATGAACGAGAGGAAGCAGATGACGAGCCGGAAGAAAATGATGTCGAAGAAGATGATGGAGAAGAAGACGGAAGGGAAGAAGAAGTCCAAGTAATCCATACACCAATTGAAGCAAGGCCATGTCCAGAGTGTGGAGAGAAAGACAGCGACGTGCAGGAATTTGTCAATACGATCCATCAAATCGAAAGACAGAACGAGGAGTTAAGGTTCAGGAACCAGATGTTGAGAGACGAAATCAATAGCCGTCGCAGAACAGAGGATCCGATGTCAAATCATGATAGTGATGATATGGACACATAAAAAAAAATCTCATGATGCTCACTAGATTTTTTTTACCTGGGCAAGAGGAAGATGAACCCGAGTGACTTAGGCCCATAGTCAATCATGATTTGATCGGTAAAATAATATATGGTACATTTATTGAAATACAGAAGTGTAGTTGAAAATATTTCGTTTATGTAATGTCGAAATCAGAGCGAAGGAAGGACGACAGACTGGAGCCTGACGGATTAGCTCAACACGACAACATTTGGCTACTTCACAGCAGGGAATATCATTAGTTGGCGAACAAGGAAATACAGAGTCCACAAATAAGTCTTGGTCAGAAAGAGAAGGGGGAGAGTCATACAAAGGAAACTCACAACATGAGTAATAACTTGGGATATTTTTAGCAGGACGGAAAGTCCGTGACCTCGTGGAAAATTACAGCGGCCGCGTGTACGTTCGCTGGCCTAAGTTCGAGCAGGTGGAGAGTTAAATCACGTGACCGCTTGCCGGCCAATCGTAAAAATTTAATGGAAGGCTCAGTGATACCATCTTAAGGAAGGATGGATGAGATATTTTCGTAACTACAAAAGTATTCAGTAATAAATTATTGTGAGTACACGGATGGATGTAATGAATTTATTAGATGTCACGCATGGAAAAATAATCAATAATTATTGGCAAATTAAATAAATTGAAGGCTGGATTTCTTGGAAACCAGACAGCTTGAATGTCATTGGCTGAAAGAAGACCACGTTGTAAGGGACGCTACCGAAGGCGCGAAATGTGAGGAGCTAAATCCACCCGTATCTCCTAAATCTGTGATCACCAGGAGTTCATATTTAATCCAGCAGATATGCTAGCGGAGTGGATTGATTTGATGTAAATTTTAACTTCCAATTCGGAGTGCAAGTACCGATATTAAAAATCCACCCCCTCCCTCAGGGGTATGACGTCAACGAATCCGCGGGAAAAAGGTTTCATCCATATATACGGGGCAAGGGATCCTCGCCAGGACACTTGAAGTGAATCTCGGGAGCTGAATTGACGGTCGCGGTACACTTGAATTGAATATCGGGAGCTGAACTGTTGGTCGCCGCTAACTTAGAATTCTACGGACGTACAGTCATTTAATGGCGCGAGCATCCGCCAGTGTTTGTAAAATGTGATCGCGCTCAAGCAACATGAACTAGAAATAGTTAACGTAGGACAGTGTTTGTCATTTATGAATATCAGTGACGTAAAGTAATTACACTGCAAGAGAGTAGTATAAAGTATATCACCATAAGTACGTACATAATAGACTGTGTGACGAACAGTACTTTAAGGAAGTAGTAGCCTGTACTTTGCTATACCGAACCGATGTCATGAACATGTCAAGAGTGCCGTACGAAACAGGCGTATCGCGACGGGCGTAAAAGTTGACACCTCGTCGTACGTGTCCAGGTCCAGAGTGCGGTAGTTGGACGAAGATTAAATAGTGTAAATATTAAATTCTTGGGTCTAGGATAGTAATTTGTTGTATCCAAGTTAAAGTATTCAGTGTTAACGTTGTAAATGGTGAAGGTTTGTGGTAATCAAGATATCAGTGTAAAATGGTAATGTGCCAGGAAATCTTTTGTGGAACTACGCCATCAAGAATGGAGGAGTAAAACGCAGAGAGGGGCCGGAGGAGCCTCTCATCTGCAAAGCTGTAATGGAATACCGATAACTAAGATGAGTACTAAACTGTAAATAATATTTGGGAAATGTTATCGTGATGGGAAAAATGGGGATAATTTGATTATACTTGGTTACCTTCTGTAACAAGATGGGTCGCTTAACGACCCCATCCTAAATTTGTAGCACGGACAGTATTAAATAATAATAATGTAAATAATCGGGTCTTTTATGTATTCAGGTTGTTGGAGATGTAAATTTGTATATATAGTGTAGTACGTTAAGTCATGCATGCATGCATTCATATTTCTTTGTAGTCAATAATTTTCTTTACGTTTGATTTTGGTTATGGTAGTTAAATAAGACCCGATATGTGTTTTCTGTTTTATCATTTTAACGAGCTATGTAATGACATTGAAGGAAAATCCAGCTTCGCCATACCAGTTGTGTTTTGTTGTAATGAATATGGTCATATTTCATGGTGAAGTTGTTAAATTTGTGAGATGCGATTAATATAATATTCAAAGTAAATCATATCTGGAGTGTTTAGTGCCAGAATAAATCGAGTTTGTGAAAGGGGTTATGCGTTAAACATATTAAGAGTGAACTACCGTGTAACAGACGAAATTATTTTTTTTATTAATAATAATAATAAATAAATAATATAACTACTTTTTTTGAAGAAGATATTTTTTTATATAATTTGGATATAATAATAATTCATGTGATATTGGAATATTTAGTGAGCAGTGCGTAATAATAAATTTATGTGATCAGGTGTTGAGTTTATTGGGAATCATTTAATGACGGGAGGTCGTTTTTAATTCGGAAATAAAGTGCGTGGTAATTTAATTTGATCAATTAATAATATTGAAATGTAGATCGGTGCTAATAATCCGTACATGTTATGAACGTGTGGTTTAAATTACGGTCCAATATTTTTTTACGTATAAATGTCGTGTCTTAAAGTTGCGATTCATTAGCCGGAACACGTAGGACTAATATTACGAAACCATGATTGTCAAATTTTGGTAAATATAATTTCAAGATGTTACGATTATTTGTGGAGAATGAACTAAGGCGTAGATCAAAATGAGATAGAAAAAGTGAGAGAATCTGCAGTCAGATAATAAAAGGTCGTACGATGTCAGAAATGAATAAATAAGTCAGTTGATAATTCTGTGAGAAATAAATGAATCAAGGGATATTGAGATAGAGAGGAAAATAAATTCCGTACGAGAGACACTTAGGATATTGATATGAGTGTAAAATGTACGGGCAGTGTCACAGAGAAATACTGAGTTACGCAGCGGGTAGCATTCGGACCCGTGACAGCATGTACGAAATAAATAGACTGCACAGCTATTCGTTGAGATACAACGGATCTAAGGATAATGAGAGTTCAGATTCCACATAAATGGTCGTATATTGTATTCATTGTAATGACGAGCGAGGACAATCATGATGTCGTAATAATAATAATAATAAATATTGCGGATAAAGGATTGGACCGCCTTAATTAATTGAGCGTTGATAAAGATGTTAAACGGGAATCTAAATGATAATATGCAACCGATAATAATAATAATAATAATGTAAGGACGATGTTAAATCATCGCGGTCAGATTAATAATAATAATTGTCATAATAATAACAGTAATGATGTCGTTGGTTGATCAGTGAAATATTTGTAATTGCGACCGATATCTATATATATTTTGGCGGAAGTGACCGGTCCATTAATAATAATAACCTCTTAAGTGACGTGAATAATAATAATAAAATCTTGAGTCACCTATTCATTAATAATAATAATAACCACAAGAGGGATATAATAATAATAACAGTAATAACGATTTGTGTTTGCATCCCGCATAATAATGACGATATTAATCAAACGTGACAATGCCAGGAACCGTCGATAATAATAATAATAATAATAATAATAATAATAATAATAATAATAATAATAATAATAATTTCATGAATATTCTGACGATCGTGGATTGAATTGTTTGGTGACAACATCCCTCTATTCGTATGTTGAATAATGAGAATGATAATATTAGAGTCATTTTGTACCTCGTTTTTGTACGGTTTCCGTATGGGACGATGTTACAGTAATACTTGGCGTGTTTGTTTATTTCGCTCGCGATGCGAGGGGGGCCATTGCCACGGTATTTCCCAACCGCTTCTCGTTATCTCAGCTGTGTCAGTAGTCTGTTGAGGCTACTTTGCAACATTTCAAATCACATGTAAATAAAATATAAATGCTGATTCAGTGGTATGGCATCAGCTGGAGATCGTAAGATAGGAACTGTCCGTGGAATCCAGTTTTCGCATTTCACGAGAAACATTACCCAGTCCGAGCACCGGTCTCGGAAAAATGTATATAGCCGGAGTACGTCATCTTAGTTAAATCGGGAAGCCGACCGTAACATGGGTTATGCTCGGGCTCCCGATAGAAGGAAGCTATATCTTTGAACAACGGTTCGATTCAAATGGAATCGATCCGTAAATTATACCTCCAAAATGTCATTTTATTTCAGAAGCAACCCAGCAAGATATTGATACCACTTGCGGTATGGCAAGTGATTTGTGTATGTAACATGTGTGGAAATTTAAATGTCGTTGCCAAATGTATCAAAGTTTCATACGTCAGATGGCGTAATAAACCGCTCCTTCTGGCAA
The DNA here is from genome assembly GCF_040414725.1 of Anabrus simplex. NCBI lineage: Eukaryota > Metazoa > Arthropoda > Insecta > Orthoptera > Tettigoniidae > Anabrus > Anabrus simplex. The sequence continues at coordinate 98,563,810 of NC_090267.1, forward strand.
ATTATTTCAAAGGAAACCACTCTCATAATCTTTTTATTGTAGTTAGATGATGCCCTTTTTAACGTAACAGTCACTTCCTAGTCCTATCATGGAGTCCTTAAATTCAAGTTTACAATCGAGCCTTCCCTAGTTTAATTTTAATTGCTCCGTTGCCAATAGTGTTCTATTATGCCGTTATATATATATTTGATGAATTAAATAATGAACCGACACCCCTGAGATAAATGCTAGTCTGGGACTCGGGAGGTGGACGGGTGCAGTATGTATGTACGTTTGGGCATAGCTGCCAACCAAAATTGGTACAAATAAGACTTAATATCTGGAAGAAATATACTGTTGTGTAAGGCACTCATAGGACTCCTTTGGGCGGGGATGGAAAGGAGGTGAAGTACGAGTATAAAAATCTTACTATATATAGAAATGGAAGTGTGTGTGTAAATGACACATCTCCTCCTAAACCACTGGAGCAATTTCAACCAAACTTGGTACACGCATTACTTACTATCGGGAGACGATCACTGTGGGGGTTAAGCCATCCCTAGCGCCCTTAAGGGAGAGGGTCAGGGGGGGGGGTAGTTACAATAATAATCGAGAATAGTGTCGAATTCATAGTTTTCGGGTCATTGAGTTGAAAGTAATACTCTAGAATTTTTTCAAGTCCAGCCCCCTTTTAGGTGGGGAGCAAAGTGGGGGGTGAGATATAGAAATAATTAAAAACAGTTTCGAATCCATAGATTTCATGGTCTCTGAGATGAATAGTATTACTCCGGATTTTTTGCAAGTCCAAGTGGGAAGCGAAGGGGGTGAGATATAAAATTAATCGAAAACTACATATAAAAATATTTTCTTCTTCTTACTATATATACATTGATGAATGTGTGTGCGTGGGTGTGTGGGTGTGGGTGTGTAAATGACACATCTCCTCCTAAACCACTGGAGCAATTTCAGCAAACTTAGTACACTTACCAATTAGTATCAGGAGACAAACCGCGTGAGGGTAAGACACCCCTAGCACCCTTATGGGTAGGGGGCGAGGGGGGTGGTATAAAAATAATCTAGAATATTATCGAATCCATAGTTTTCGTGGTAGCTGAAATAATTAGTGACACTACGAATTTTTTAAAATTCATGTTCAGCCCCTTTTGGGGTGTGGGTGAGGAGGAGTGAGATATAAAAGTAATCGAAAACAGTGTCGAATCTACAGTTTTCTGGGTTACTGAGATGAATGGTGACAATCCAGATTTTATATCTCTTAGTGGTGGAGGGCGGGAGGGGGACAGTCTCATTGACAGTTGAAATCCTGTACATCGTATCTATAGTGCGACGGCTAAATACATATAGTTATCACTTATTAATTTTTGACAGGATCAAATACTTCCCAGTTGATTCGAGCTTCCATAAGGACGAAGTTTTACTCGAAAATTAAATAATCTAAAACTTGAAATCAAACACATCTAAATAATTCTAAAACTACATAACGTATCAATCTGCAAGTCAAAAAGGAATTCTATAAAAATTCACATCACACATAACTAACTGGTAATGCAAATCTTAAAGGTAAATATTCAGAAACTATCCGGGCAACGCCGGGTACTACAGCTGGTATCCTTATAATAATGGAAGTTTTGATTCCACGACAGCATTTCTAACTCCACAACCTATCACCATAGCTGTGTTTTTAAACACACTATATTCTTATAATAATGAAACATTGATTCCATGACACCGATTCTAACTTCTCAAACGATCACCATAGCTGTAAATAAATGTATTCCTGTAACAATGGAAGTTTTTTTTCCATGACAATGATTCTAAACTCACAACCTATCACTATAGAGAAAAGCCTGCGTGGATATACAGAAGCTTATCCGCATCCGCGAATATTGCAACTATATGTCTATAATTACACCCAAGACGTCCGTCGTCATGGCTAAATGTTTAGCGTGCTGGCCTTTTGTCACAGCGGTACCGGGTTCGATTCCCGGAAGGGTAGGGAATTGTAACCATAATTGGTTAATTCCTCTGGCACGGGGGCTGGGTGTAAGTGTCGTCTTCATCAACATTCCATCCTCATCCCGGCGCGCAGGTCGCCTGCGGGCATTGAATCGAAAGACCTGCAACCGGCGAGTAGATTTTTTCCTCGGACACTCCCGGCACTAAAAGCCATTCGCCATTTCATTTCACATCCAACGTATTGAAACGGATAGATCTATTAACATAATACAATAGTGTGATACCTGCCCCCCTTCCCCTACGGTGACACGTTTATAAGGGAATTCCTCTTGCAACACCTACGGGCATATTGAGTGGTTCTCTTTCGGAAACTTTGTTCTTTCCTATTGCGGGCAGGAGTCAGTTAGGCTTGGATCAGATTTGCGGCTTTATGGACTCAAGTTTATTTATATTTCACTATTTTCCCATACCAATGTCAAGGGTCGCCTCACTACAACCTCAAATATCTGCATGAAATGTATGAAGGGTGCGCCTCTGTGGTGTAGTGGTTAGTGTGAGTAGTTGCCACCCCCGGAGGCCCGGGTTCGATTCCTGGCTCTGCCACGAAATTTGTAAAATGGTACGAGAGCTGGAACGGGTTCCACTGAGCCTCGGGAGGTCAACTGAGTAGAGGTGGGTGCGATTCCCACCTCAGCCATCCTGAAAGTGATTTTCCGTAGTTTCCCACTTCTCCTCCAGGCAAATGCCGGGATGGTGTCTAACTTAAGGCCACTGCCGCTTCCTTCCCTCTTCCTTGTCTATCCCTTCCAATCTTCCCATCCCCCCGCAAGGCCCCTGTTCAGCATAGCAGGTGTGGCCGCCTGGGCGAGGTACTAGTCATCCTCCCCAGTTGTATCCCCCGACCCAGAGTCTGAAGCTACAGGACACTGCCCTTGAGGCGGTAGAGGTAGGATCCCTCGCTGAGTCCGAGGGAAAAAACCGACCCTGGAGGGTAAACAGATGAAGAACAAGAAGAAATATATGAAGGACTCACTTATCGAGATTTCTAGAGTATACCTGAGTAAAAATAAATAAACATCATTATTAGGGAAATTATCAGCAAAATTATTGTCCGCCTCCGTAGCGTAACCGTTAGGGTAATTAGCTGCCGTCCTCGGGGGCCCAGGTTCGATTCCCGGTACTGCCAGAAATTTGAAAATGGCAGGAGGGCTGGTATGTGGTTGAAATGGTACATGCGGCTCATCTCCATTGGGGGTGAGCCTGCAAAGAGCTGCACCAATTTGGGATGAGGACACGAGTTTACTTTTAGCAAAATTATTCACACTGCCATAGAGTTTGTATCCGCAAAGACACTAACTTATTCGCGGAGAAATCCGTGCGGAGCTCTAACCATAGATAGCTATGTGAGAAAAGACGTATATTCTTATAACAATGGAAGATTTGTTTCCATGACAATGATTCTAGCTACTTGTACAGGTGTGTAAAATTCCTATAACAATAGAAGTCTTATATGCAGCGAGATAACGACCATTTCTTTCATATATACAAGAAAAAAGGACATATCCGGCCCTTCGAAGATTGAAGTTAGTGGCAAAAGATAGACGGAGGCAACGCAAGTCGTTAAAATAAGGGGGATACGTTCCTAAGGAGAAATGTTGACTTCGCCCTTGAGGACAAGAGATGTAATCAATCAATACTGATCTGCATTTAGGTCAGTCGCCCAGGTGGCAGAATCCCTATCTGTTGTTTTCCTAGCCTTTTCTTTTCAAAGAAATTGGAAATTTATTGAACATCTCCCTTGGTAAGTTATTCTAATCCCTGACTCCCCTTCCTATAAATGAATATTTGCCCCAATTTGTCCTCTTGAATTCCAACTTTATCTTCATATTGTGATCTTTCCTACTTTTAAAGACGCCACTCAAACTTATTCGTCTACCAATGTCACTCCACGCCATCTCTCCGCTGACAGCTCGGAACATACCACTTAGTCAAGCATCTCGTCTTCTTTCTCCCAATTCTTCCCAGCCCAGATTTTGCAACATTTTTTTAACACTACTCTTTGGTCGGAAATCACCCAGAACAAATCGAGCTGCTTTTCTTTGGATTTTTTTTCCAGTTCTTGAATCAGGTAATCCTGGTGAGGGCCCCATACACTGGAACCATACTCTAGTTGGGGTTTTACCAGAGACTTATATGCCCTTTCCTTTACATTCTTACTACAGCCCCTAAACACCCTCATAACCATGTGCAGAGATCTGTACCCTTTATTTAAAATCCCATTTATGTGATTACCCCAATGAAGATCTTTCCTTATATTAACACCTAGATACTTACAATGATCCCCAAAAGGAACTTTCACCCCATCAACGCAGTAATTAAAACTGAGAGGACTTTTCCTATTTGTGAAACACACAACCTGACTTTTAAAGCCGTTTATCAACATACCATTGCCCACCGCCCATCTCACAACATTATCGAGGTCACGTTGCAGTTGCTCACAATCTTGTAATTTATTTATTACTCTGTACAGAATAAGACCATCTGAAAAATGCCTTACCGCTGATTCCACTCCTTTACTCATATCACTTAAATATAAGTTATATATGAAAACATAAAGATCCAGTAATACTGCCCTGAGGAATTCCCCTCTTAATTATTACCGGGTCAGATAAAGCTTCACCTACTCTAATTCTCTGAGATCTATTTTCTAGAAATATAGCAACACTTTCAGTCACTCTTTTGTCTAGTCCAATTGCACTCATTTTTGCCAGTAGTCTCCCATGATCCACCCTATCAAATGCTTTAGACAGGTCAATCGCGATACAGTCCATTTGACCTCCTAAATGAAAGATATCTGCTATATCTTGCTGGAATCCTACAAGTTGAGCATCAGTGGAATAACCTTTCCTAAAACTGAACTGCCTTCTATCGAACCAGTTAATAATTTCACAAACATGTCTAATATAATCAGAAAGAATGCCTTCCCAAAGCTGACATGCAATTCATGTCAAACTTACTGGCCTGTAATTTTCAGCTTTGAGTGAGATATACTGTAGAAGATGAAAGGAATAGCAGCGTCTACTTGTCATCGTAGTGGTTCAAAGGGCCTAGAGTTCGATTCCCGGTCAGGATTAGGGATTTAAACTGCCTGTAATTAATTTCTCCGGTTCAGGGACGGGGTATTTGTGTTCCTATTAATACAGCTCCTCTTCACATACTCACGAAACTCTACATTACAAATTACCAAAGAAATACACAATAATCAATACATCCTTCCACATAGTGTTGGCGTCAGGAAGGGCATCTGATTGCAAAACTAGGCCAAATCCATATCAGGTGCAGTGTTGTTTGAGTCATCAGTCCATAGACTGGTTTGATGCAGCCTCCATGGCACCTTATTCTGTGCTAACCGTAACCACTAGATCCTACATCTGCTGTTTGTCATAATCACACCCTGGTCTACCCCTGCCGTTCTTACCACCTACACTTCCTTCACAATCCAACTGAACCGGTCCTGGGTATCTTAAGATGTGCCCCATCATTCTGTATCTTCTTCTGGTCAAATGTAGCTCAATCGTTTTCCTCTCATCCATTCAATTCAGTATCTCTTCAATTGTGATTCGATCTATCTATCTCACCTTCAGCATTCTTCTGTAACACCACATTTAAAAAGCTTCTATGATCTTCCTTTCTGAGCTCGTTATCGTCCATGTTTCACTTCCGTACAATGCCACGCTCCAGGCGAAAGTCTTCAAAAACGTCTTTCTAGTTTCTGTATCAGTGTTCGAAGTGAACATGTTAAGAAAGGCCTTCTTGCTTGTGTTAGACTGTATTTTACGTCCTCCTTATTTCTGCCATCATTAGTTATTTTACTACACAAGTAAAAATATTCATCTACTTTCTTTAAGACTTAATTTCCTAATCTAATATTTCCTGCATCATCAGACTTCATTCGACTGCACACCATTTCGGATTAATTTAATTTCGTTTTGTTCTGCTTTACCAAGACTGTGTGCATATCATTAAGTAATTTCTCCAGACCTTTGCAGACTCAAATAAAATAATATCATCGGCATATCTCAGTGTTTTGATTCCCTCTCCTTGGATTACGATTCCCTCTCCAAATTTTTTTGATTTCATTTACTGCTTACTTTATATAAACACTGAACAGAAGAGGAGACGAACTGCAGCCTTGCCACACTCCTTTCTGAAATGCTGCTTCTTTTTTCATAGCCTTGATTTTTATCACTGCAGATTGTAGATAAGCCTCCTTTCTCGGTACCTGATCCCGATCACCATCAAAATCTCAAATAGCTTGGTCCAATCGACATGATTGACTGACTTTTCTAGATCTACGAATGCCATGTACGTGGGTTTGTCCTTCTTAATTCGATCCTGTAAGACTGGATGTAAAGTCAGCATTGCTTCATATGTTCTCGCATTTCTTCTGAAATGAAACTGACTTTCTCCAAACTCAGCTTCAACTTGTCTTTTCATTCTTCTGTAAATAAAACGTGTTTAAATTTTGCAAGCGTGAGATACTGAACTAATGGTGTGGTACTTTTCACACTTGTCAGCACCTGGATTCTTGGCAATATGTATAATAACATTGTGTCTAAAATCGGATGGCACTTCTCTTGTGTCATACATCTTACACACTAAATGGAATAACCTTCCCATGCTGGTTTCTCCTAGGGTGATCAGTAATTCTGAGGGCATGTCATCAGTTCCAGGTGCCTTGTTCATATTTAGGTCTCTAAAGTCTCTGTTGAATTCTGACCTCAAAATTGGGTCTCCAATTGTATCACCATCAACAGTTTCTAACCACAGTAAACTGAGAAAAAGAGACTAGAAGAAGTAGAATAAGAATAAGAAGAATTTCAAGTAGGAGACGTTGAAGCTGAAGAATTCTTGAAAGACCAGCTCTCCGACAATGCTAGGACCTCAAATCTACAAATGTTCCTCATTGTTGTAGAGTCTGGGGGACATTTCTTCTGTGATTTTTCTCTTATTTTCTTCGATCTCTCTGATCAGACTCGCTGTTGTTCAGGATACTGTTGGCTCTCGTGGCCGTCCAGCTGGTAGAGCTCTGTCTTTCCGATGAAGGTGCTGAAATATGGCAGCTTCATGCCAGTAACGTACCGCAACGAAAAAGTACCCCAATGAGGCAAAATGTCGGCACTTACGTGTCCCTGAAAACCATTAAAGTTGTTAGAGGGAAATAAAATTAATAACTCAACAAAACCTACCGAGTGATCACAGAGTGTCTAAAACCAACCCCTACACCTACGCTGTAGTCCCTTGCGGGCATAGCTCTAGAAGACACTCGTCGTGAAGTGACCGCAAATGTGGAAAGGCCTAAGATCGCTGTCTCCTTAGCTCACCCTCCACAACTCGGCTTAATTCATGGAGTAAATTCCTGCGCTTTTAACATACCTTTTCTCTTCTTATTGGTTTAATGACGCAGTTTCCAGCGACGCAAGGAATGGAAGGGACTAGGATTTGGAAGGAAGCGGCCGTGGGCTTAATGAAGCTACCAAGAGAGATGGCTCTGCGGTTAGACTCGCACAACTGTGAACTTGCATCTGGGAGATAGTGGGTACGAACCCCACTGTCGGCAGCCCGAAGATGTTTTTCCGCGGTTTTCCATTTTTACACCAGGTAAAGGATAGGTCTGTACCTTAACTAAGGCCACGGCCACTTCCTTCCAATTCCTAGCATTTACCTGTCCCATCGTCGCCATAAGACCTATCTGTGTCGGAACTACGTAAAGTAAATTGTACTTCCTTAACTAAGCTATCTATAATGAAAGAAAAGTGAAAAAATAAAAGACTCAGGCCATGAGGGTATGAGAGGGGTAACCTCGGCACTTGGTGAGAAATAATGGTTAGCTCGACACCTAGAATTCAATTGGTATGGCCTAGTCATTTTGATCGGGTTGAGTGGCTCAGACGGTTGAGGCGCTGGCTTTCTGACCCCAACTTGGCAGGTAAGATCCTGGCACAGTCTGGTGGTACTGTATTTGAAGGTTCTCAAATACGTCAGCCTCCTGTCGGTAGATTTACTCGCACGTAAAAGAACTCGTGTGGGACAAAATTGCGGCACCTCTGCGTCTCCAGAAACCGAAAAAGTAGATAGTGGGATGTAAAGCCAATAGCATTACATTATTTCTAGCAGTTTCCCGCTGGCTCCGCCCACAATGTACAAAGTATGGTGTTGCTCCTTACTATCCTCACGGATGTATTTGCAAAGTTTCTAGTTAATGAAATAAAACACATGATCTGCTGTGGTAATAGAATGTAATATTATGTCAACAAAACACTTGAAAATACATCACACAAAGAAATTAAATTAAACGTTCCTTGGAACAACACTACGCGCCGAACTGTTAAAAAGTCCTTCAAAGATATTCGTCATGGAGACGAATGTATTCATAACTTTTCTCAGAATCTACCAATGTAAGTAGTATTACCTCAAAAGAAAGCGCTTGATCCACTGAGTGTTCTTAGGTCAGAACGAACTCCGTACCTCAATTAAAACCAAAGATATGATTGCTTCAATGAGAAAAAATGTTGAAGAAATGAGACGTCAAATTGAATAAAGCACTCATAACTTTCCTCAGAATCAACCAATTTGAATACTTAAGAGCTGAAATGAAAGATCTTGATCCATTGAGTGTTCTTAGACCAGAACGAACTCCGCACCTCAATTAAAACCAAAGATATGATTGCTTCAAAGATACAAAAAATTGAAAAATGAAATAATTTGAGGAAGGTGGAAGTTAAGTGATTTATAGTACCTGATGACAAATCTGTGCATGAATACCTTTAAGTTAAAAAATGAAGGAAATCGAGAGGATAGAATGGCCGGACTGACTGACTTTAGTTTTCATTTAAAATAATATATAGATTGGTACTCATTTTTGGTGTAGGCTGAGTGAACCACAGGGCTATATGCACCTCCGAAACTGGAAATCTCGTTTCTTGAATGTAATGCAGGTAGTTCGTTATTGTGACCAACGTTATTCTGTTAGAAGGAAGTCAGTTCAGCTCTTGGACGAAACTTCTTGTTTATCGATCTGTTTTCAGACTGCGTTTACTTTATGTGAATGAAAGCTGGGTGGACTGAAGATATCTTATTGATAAGTTAGAAGTAACATACATGAAAGCAGTAACAACGATTGCTGTTACAAGCAGGTGGGAACAATGGTAGGAGGATATTCGGAATGAGGACATAAACCGGCTTCGGTGGTGGGGACATATGGGAAGAATGAAGGAGGATAGGTTACCTGAGAGAATAATGGATCAACCTGGGAGGGTAAGAGAAGTAGAGGGTGACTAAGGTGATGATGGTTAAACTTAATTGTAAACAATTAACTAGCCACAGGGCTAGTTTCAAGTAGAGGATTGTGGAAGTATTTACTTTATTCACAGAGGCTTGCAGACTGAGCGCTTAAAGGCATAATAATGTATATAGGTCTAATGCAGATGTATGTATGTATGTATGTATGTATGTATGTATGTATGTATGTATTGTACCCGGATTTTACTATCAGTCTGAATACTATACATTATTGCTAGGATTGTCTCGTATTAGCGCTACAGACGGAAGGGAATTCCAGGCGTGTATAATTGTCGATATGAATGAAATACCGCAGCTTGCCGTGCAGTAAATTAGAAAACTCAGCAGGGAAGTCAATAGTGAGAAGGAAACTTACTCTCATGGCTAGCCTGGATTGTGAGAAATTCGTACCTGCCTGTTAGACAGACTTGGCAGTTATCCGTCTTAGACAATTAGCTTTCGGACTGGACGCAAATGACATTTCATTTGGTTCTCTTACAGATTAAACCCTAAATGCATGCGTAGAATGGAATCATTCTCGTCTGGCTCCTATAAAAAACGGAGTTTTTTCAACTGGAAAGTGCATCACATCCGAATTGCACGGGTGGTGAAATAATGGAAACCACATCCTCACATGATGCGAGCGCAGTGCACCAGAAAGACGGAAATTCACAATGGAGTCATCGATTATTTTGCTTTGAAGCTATCGCATGATTACGTGTGGGGCCCACAATGCGGTAGAAGCAAGTAAATGTCTTGGACTCCTGATGCTCTATTGTCCAGGCACACAATGTAGGCTCGTTTCAAGTGCGAAGCATTGTGCTGCCAGCTCAATCATGTTATCTGGATCGCCAGCTGCTCGCCGAACAAGGTGTCAATACGGCAGGTAGCAGAGATAGGCAGGCACTGAGACAGGACGACCCTCAAGGCTTACTCGTCGGCAATGCACGGGCACCCATAGAATTCTTAGAGTGCTACAAGGACCAGCAAGCTCTATTGTTTAAAACTCTGAAAGTATATATTCTAAACAATTACAAAACCCATTCTACTTAAGAAGCATTTTTGCAAGAGAGAAGCTTGTTAAAGATGCCCTTACATTTTTATTAACAAAACTGACTCCCAATGGAGCTAGCCCCAAAGGACACAGTATACCCAGATGACAATAATAATTAACACTAAATTTAAAATATTATAAAAATAATATGATGTAAATTTCAAATAACACCTATAGGTGTGGATTAAGATGGCGATTCAGAGTTTTTTTAGTAATATGGTGACTATCTCATCTCATATGGAAGTTGGAATGTAATATTATTTTTCAAAATTCCTAAAAAATGACGTATAGCACTTCAGGCTCCTTTCAGTAGACGTACTACATCAAGGCATTTAAACTTATATCTGTCTTTGAAATAAATAACAGTAGGTTCATAGATAGCTTTATTTTATTTATGTACCTTCTCAGTCTGTTGAAGACCAACGTCGAATCGCACAGAAGGGTCAATTATTATGCCATGCAATAATATCAACTCTTCTAGGAAACCCTTCTGAGGAATCGCATGGGATTACTTCGTGCACTTGCCACCCTTTCTGCCCCAAAGCATTAGCGATCTTATGCCTCACCATGTGAAGGCGTGAATTACGTAGTAATATTCTTCTATCATACTACCAAAGAAATTTGTCAATGATCTTCTGTAAACTATCTCTCTATATATAAAACGCTAAAATGTATGTTTCACAAAACTTAAGGGAGTTAAAAGGTGCGGTTTGAACCAAAATCTTCCAAATCGTCTCAAAAGTACAGAAAAAATATTGCAGTTCTTGGAAAGTCAATGGAAATATATTTATTTTCAAGATCAAATCAATAAATAACTTCAGGCGAAGGCTTAGCTTAACCCGCTATACATTCTCTACTTAGCAGGTTGCTAAGCAACTAACACTCATTAACACAAGTCAGAGAGTATACACTTCCTCGGGTGATGGAATAATACTATTCTCTGCTAGATACTCTTTGATTCTCTGACCTTCCCCAGCTTCTAAATATAGTCAACAGATGGCAGAACGTTCCTAATAACTTACATGCTGATAAGGGAAAACAGGCTACATACGTACTGACGGGAAGGTCGACTGGCCTTCTGTATAAACATTGGTAAAACGCCTGGACAAACGCTTGAGAAAGCGGGTGTCTACTTACCCGAATCAGTATTCAGCCGCGGCCAATTGTATGTTGCACTATCTCGGGCAAGATCGTTTGAAAATGTTAAGATCCAGATACGGACGAATGGTCGAAGCACAGAGAATAAACTACATTATCGGTATTAAATATTCATAAAACTGTTGAAAAGGGCAGGCAAAACAATATGATTGCGACAGGCATATCAAGACGAGTTATCTGGCCTATTTATAAGGAATGTTGCTCGGGTCCTCTAGTCTTTTATAAAATATATGACAGTGTAATGAAGGAATATGCTATAAAATGTCCATTTATAAAATTTATTTGATAGAAGGTATGAGCAAATATTTGCAAATATTTTACTTGTTACATCCTGTATGGCGGATCTCAAGTTCAGTTGAACTGTTGCTACAACAAAACGCCTTATTTCCGAGTATGAAATATTGTACAACACAAGTGACAAGGAACATAAGTATAGAAATTTACGATACCAAGTGTGATTAAACTCAGCGGAGGCGATAAACACTATACAGAAAGGATGCGCAGTTCTGGCCCTGAAAAAGAAACCGAATGGATTACGTAGCCAGTATTTGGCTGAAAAAACTGAAATTGAATATGATATTTACGTTATCAATTATATTTCTTCCATTCATTTAATTTCTATTCTTGTAAGCTACATTTATTTTTCTGATAAGTCATATGAGATAACCTAAAACCCATGAGGGTTTGAAACTTGCACGAGTAGTATGAACAAGCAGACAGATGTAGAACTTGTGGTGTACTATCCTCCAAGGTCTAATTTAAAACATACCGGGTGAGTTGGCCGTGCGGTTAGGGGCGCGCAGCTGTGAGCTTGCATCCTGGAGATAGTGGGATCGAATCCCGCTCTCGGCAGCCCTGAATATGGTTTTCCGTGGTTTCCCATTTACACACCAGGCAAATGCTGGAGCTGTACCTTAATTAAGGCCACGGCCGCATCCTCCCCATTCCTAGGCCTTAACTATCCCATCGTCGCCATAAGACCTATCTGTGTCGGTGCGACGTAAAGCAAATAGCAAAATGAAATTAAAACATGCAGGGCCATTTTATGATAATTTTTGTCACTACGATATCGGTACCAGATATAAACCAACTTAAGTCATATTTTAATCATTTTATGAAACTTACAGCCATATAAACGTAATTCCACAGTCATTTTATTTTGATGGCAATAAAATAATAATTCGCCATTTTAAGGGTAAATTATATTAATGAATATGTCCAGTGATCAAAATTACACAAAATATATCAAGAACAATGATGAACATTTATTGCCTAAGTCAAGTAATCGCTGTAAGGGAACCATACACTATTTGGGGGCTTAGCAGAAACTTATATGCCCTCTCCTTTACATCCTTACTACAACCCCTAAACACCCTCATAACCATGTGCAGAGATCTGTAATCGCATTTATGTCGTTACCCTAATGACGATCTTTCCTTATATTAACACCTAGGTACTTACAGTGATCCCCATAAAGAACTTTCACCCCAACAACGCAGTAATTAAAACCGAAAAGTGAAACTCACAATCTGACTTTTAACCCCGTTTATCATCATATCATTGTATGTTGTCCATCTCACATTATCGAGGTCATTTTGCAGTTGCTCACAATTTTGTAACTTACTTATTACTCTATACAGAATAATATCATCCGCTAAAAACCTTGTCTCTGATTGCACTTCTTCACTCATATCATTTGTGTGTATATATATATAAGAAAACATAAAGGTCTTTGAAATATTACCCTCTTAATTATTACAAGGTCAGATAAAGCTTCGCCTACTCTAATTCTCTGAGATCTATTTTCTAGAAATATAACAACACATTCAGTCACTCTTTTGTCTAGTCCAATTGCGCTCATTTTTGCCAGTAGTCTCCCATGATCCACCCTATCAAATGCTTTAGACAGGTCAATCGCGATACAGTCCATTTGACCTCCTGAATCCAAGATATCTGCTATATCTAGCTGGAATCCTACAGGTTGGGCTTCAGTGGAATAACCTTTCCTAACACCGAACTGCCTTCTATCGAACCAGTTATTAATTTCGCAAACATGTCTAATATAATCAGAAAGAATGCCTTCCCAAAGATTACATGCTACGCATGTCAAACTTACTGGCCTGTAATTTTCAGCTTTATGTCTATCACCCTTTCCTTTACACACAGGGGCTACTATAGCAACTCTCCATTCACTTGGTATAGCTCCTTCATGCAAGCAATAATCAAATAAGTAGACTACTTCAAATACGGTACTATATCCCAACCCATTGTCTTTAGTATGTCCCTAGAAATCTTATCAATTCCAGCCGCTTTTCTAGTTTCCAACTATTGTATTTTATTGTATATGTCTTTCTTATCATAGGTAAATTTTAATACTTTTTTAGTATTAGTCACCTCCTATATGTGTCGGTTTTTCCTTATAACCAACAATCTTTACATACTGCTGATTGAATACTTCTGCCTTTTGAAGATCGTCACATACACACCCCCCTTTTTCATTAATGATTCGTGGAATGTCCTTCCTGGAACCTGTTTCTGCCTTAAAGTATCTGTACTACATCACTTCCATTTTTCACTAAAATTTGTGTGACTGATAATTATGCTTGCCTTCATTTTATCCTTTGCTGACTTCTTCTTGACTTCATCATATACAATTTCACACACACTACGATTTATAATGTATAGGTTGAGCTTACTACTAGCAAAATCTTACTAGTTGTAATAAAGTAAAGTTAAAATATAACTACCCAAATACAACAAGTACAACGAGAGTACAACAAGCAATTCCATGGAAAGAACATACCGTTGCTGCACCGACAAATCCTCGTGTTCCAGACAATGTTCTTCCTATTCATTATTCTCCTTAATACTGGTCATTCCTCCCTGCAGTCCATCAGAACAATTTTCGTTGTCTTCATATTTTTATGCCAATGTTTAAAATAAAATGGACCTGACTGTACCGAACTGTAGGAATGTACACTGACTGACAGAGCAAATGCAACACCAAGAAGGAGTGGTCAGAACTTTATGCCAATTGCAGGGTAGACTGACGTCACCGAGGTATGCTCATGATGTGAAATGCGCCGCTGTGCTGCGCACGTAGCGAACGATAAATGGGACACGGCGTTGGCGAATGGCCCACTTCGTATCGTGATTTCTCAGCCGATAGTCATTGTAGAACGTGTTGTCGTGTGCCACAGGACACGTGTATAGCTAAGAATGCCAGGCCGCCGTCAACGGAGGCATTTCCAGCAGACAGACGACTTTACGAGGGGTATGGTGATCGGGCTGAGAGGGGCAGGTTGGTCGCTTCGTCAAATCGCAGCCGATACCCATAGGGATGTGTCCACGGTGCAGCGCCTGTGGCGAAGATGGTTGGCGCAGGGACATGTGGCACGTGCGAGGGGTCCAGGGGCAGCCCGAGTGACGTCAGCACGCGAGGATCGGCGCATCCGCCGCCAAGCGGTGGCAGCCCCGCACGCCACGTCAACCGCCATTCTTCAGCATGTGCAAGACACCCTGGCTGTTCCAATATCGACCAGAACAGTTTCCCGTCGATTGGTTGAAGGAGGCCTGCACTCCCGGCGTCCGCTCAGAAGACTACCATTGACTCCACAGCATAGACGTGCACGCCTGGCATGGTGCCGGGCTAGAGCGACTTGGATGAGGGAATGGCGGAACGTCGTGTTCTCCGATGAGTCAAGCTTCTGTTCTGTCAGTGATAGTCACCGCAGACGAGTGTGGCGTCGGCGTGGAGAAAGGTCAAATCCGGCAGTAACTGTGGAGCGCCCTACCGCTAGACAACGCGGCATCATGGTTTGGGGCGCTATTGCGTATGATTCCACGTCACCTCTAGTGCGTATTCAAGGCACGTTAAATGCCCACCGCTACGTGCAGCGTGTGCTGCGGCCGGTTGCACTCCCGTACCTTCAGGGGCTGCCCAATGCTCTGTTTCAGCAGGATAATGCCCGCCCACACACTGCTCGCATCTCCCAACAGGCTCTACGAGGTGTACAGATGCTTCCGTGGCCAGCGTACTCTCCGGATCTCTCACCAATCGAACACGTGTGGGATCTCATTGGACGCCGTTTGCAAACTCTGCCCCAGCCTCGTACGGACGACCAACTGTGGCAAATGGTTGACAGAGAATGGAGAACCATCCCTCAGGACACCATCCGCACTCTTATTGACTCTGTACCTCGACGTGTTTCTGCGTGCATCGCCGCTCGCTGTGGTCCTACATCCTACTGAGTCGATGCCGTGCGCATTGTGTAACCTGCATATCGGTTTGAAATAAACATCAATTATTCATCCGTGCCGTCTCTGTTTATTCCCCAACTTTCATCCCTTTCGAACCACTCCTCCTTGGTGTTGCATTGTCACTGTCAGTCAGTGTATGTTTGTATGACGTATTTATGGACGCCTACAGTAAAATGCATTTATGGTTTATTTTCATTTACCCGTCATCATAGGAAAACGAACTCAACGAAAATTGTTCTGATGGACTGCATATCCATATGTGGCTGGGAGGCGTGACCGTTCCGACCTAATTTCGTCTACTCTTGTTCTTTTCGACCCCGACAGTATAAGGTTTGCGAATCCTAGGGAGTCTTTAATTTTCACGCCGTTCGTGGTCCTTGTGTTCCTTTGACCGATATCTTCACATTAAGTATTGGATCTCTTCCACTTTTTCTCTTTGATTAATGTTATATAGAGGATGGTTGCCTATTTGTACTTTCTCTTCGAACAATAATCACCTCCACCACCACCTTGATTAAGGGACAACATCAGCATTTGCCTGGTGTGAAAATAAGAAACCACGGAAAACCATCTTCAGTGGGATTCGAAACCACTATCTCCCGAATGCATGCTCATATCTACGTGACCACACCACACAGCCACTCACTCGGCGTCTCAAAGTTAAGGCTGCCCCAATGTCTTGGTGCGAGTTCCGGGCCAAGCACATGTATTGCCCAAAATTCTATTAGAATTTTGAAAATAAAACGTCAGAAATTCATTTTAAAGAGCATACTGACGAGATACTTCATTTCGATAATACGTATCATGCGGTGAACCTGCCCAGATAACCGTTAAGGCGTCAAATCCATATGGTCTGGACCAAGGTTAGCCGGTTCGAGTCCAGTCGGTCGAAAAGTAATCACAATCAAAACGTTGGGCGGTAGGGTAGGAGAGGTGGTGCTACACAATTTCTAATTACTACATTTTGTGTAAAGATCCTGGATTTAATTCCAAACCTCTCCAAGTTGCTGGTAGTGTGTGTGGGTGTTAATGGCGATATGTCCGTCCATGGCGACGTTAAGCCTTGAACGGAGGCTTGGTACAATTTGACAGGATTATCATATATCACGTCATCCTTTTCATCTCACTACTCTCAGAAGGCTGACGTCAGGAAGGGCATCCGATCGTAAAACCTCACTACGAAGATTCAACTCACTTCGTACCCGATCTTGTGGAAAAAGGGACAAGGGATGGACACACATATTATGCGGTACGTATTACGGAACGAAATTTCAGTACCTCGGCGACTCTGAAAACCGTAAAATTAGATAGTTGAACGTAAAACTATTATTATTATTATTATTATTATTATTATTATTATTATTATTATTATTATTATTATTATTATTATTATTATTACTACTTCTTTCTTAATCTGTTTACCCTCCAGGGTTGGCTTTTTCTTCGGACTCAGCGAGGGATCCTACCTCTACTGCCTCAAGGGCAGTATCCTGGAGCGTCAAACATTGGGTCGGGGGGTACAACTCGGAAGGAGGATCAGTACCTCGCCCATGTGGCCTCACTTACTATGCTGAACAGGGGCCTTGTGGGGGAATGGGAAGATTGGAAGGGACAGAGAAGGAGGAGGGGAGGAAGCAGCCGTGGTCTTAAGCGTCGGCCATCCGGTGTTAAAACCCCCGCCAAACCTAAAATGAGCCTGGGAGGCTCCAGTGACCCCAGAAATCCCTCGGATAAGCTGAAGAAAGCTATTGTCCGACTCGTTGGCTGAATGGTCAGCGTGCTGGCCCTCGGTTCAGATGGTCCCGAGTTCGATTCCCGGCCGAGTAGGGGATTTTAACCTTCATTGGTTAGTTCCAGTAGCCCGGGAACTGGGTATTTGTGCTAACCCAACATCTCTGCAATTCACACACCACACATAACACTATCCTCCACGACAATAACACGCAGTTACTACACATGGCAGATGCAACCCGCCCTCATCGGAGGGCCTGCCTTACAAGGGCTGCACTCGGCTAGAAATAGCCACACGAAATTATTATTATTATTATTATTATTATTATTATTATTATTATTATTATTATTATTATTATTATTATTATTATTATTATTGTTACGGGGCTACCCGTGGACCAGCAGAGCTGAAAGAAGTTGCCGGGATGAATGGGTCTAACTACAAAGTCAAAGTTAATTTAAAATTTTAAGAAAGGTTATATTTTCGAAAAACAACAAAACTTTAACAACTTTTCACTTAGATAGCACAGACGTAGCCATTTAGAAACAAGACTTAGAAAGATTCAAGATTCCAGAACTTTAACATTCTTGGGCTACAATCCCCTAGTATTACAATTTTGAGTTCCCAGCTCAAATTTTACAGACGATCCCAAATTTGTTCAAAGGGCAGAAAGCCCCTAATACCTGGAGCACTTGCTCCCAACTTAAAAAATCAAGCCTCCCAGAGGCACTTTTACAACACTAGAAAAGAGCTGACACGCTCTCAGTTTTTCAAGCCTATCCAAGGCAATATCAGAAAACTTACAATTACTTGCCATCAAGGCACAACTTACAAAAAATGAAACAGGGGTGTCTTGTACCCAACCTACTGAGCCTTCATGGAACACGGATAACGGTCAAGTAAATGGCCCTACACACAAATAGAATGGAGGTGAGTACTGCACTCCTAGAACAAATTTCTTAAAACCTAAGGGGCACTAGGCCGATGACACAGGGGCAATACCCAAACTACTGAGGTGACTCGTATAAAAAAATTAAGACTTTACGGAAGGAAGAAAACCAGGTACAAAACGCAGTCACCTCAAACCAACATGAAGGGGAGCTCGAGAGGGTGCATCACTCTCTATCCCCGATTTACAGTTAAAGATTTATGAAATTTTTACATGAGCCGAAAGGAGATTTACATTTTAAAGAAGTTGGTTACATACTTAAAATTTCGAACCTTTCCCTCGGGTTAAACTGCGGAGCTAGCAAAAGGTGAAGATGTTAAGTGGCCATACCTTGTCGGAGTACTGCTGCCTGATGAAAGAGGCACCTCCCGCCTCCTGCTTGACACACACACTTAGTTAGATGTTGATTAAATGGCCAAGAGGCGTGAAAATCCGCAGTTTATAAACCCTCGGGGAAAGTTCGAGACCTTTTATGAATAATCAAGACACACCCACAGAATTTTATTGGTCAAATTTAAAAGTGGCCCTCAGAATCGAAGAAGAAATACAGGATTGGTTGGAAATTAATTACAAAAATTAGGTATTGGCTGAATTCAAAACTGGAGGAAAGAAAAGATATATATTGCCAACCCAAAAATAAATGAACATCAATTAGTAAAAAAACTTATGAATACAAACCTTCTTCAAAAACGTTCTTTCACTTTGCACCAGGGTTCATGATCATAGTTTTCTAGCAGTGACATCTATGAAAGAATATCCCAACTACTTCATGAACGGAAAACAAAACAAGTTGAAATTCACACAGTACTGGAAACTTCACAATAACAAAATTACGTTGAATTACAGTACTGACATCTTCTGAGAAAAACTTTCAGTAGGTCTAGCTTTCAAGTTCACTGTTTCTCCTGTAGAGGAGTTCTTTTAGGCGCAAGATTTAAATGTGCGGCGTAGAGGCGAACCTCCCGGTACAATTATTATTATTATTATTATTATTATTATTATTATTATTATTATTATTATTATTATTATTATTATTAATCGTGAAAGTAAGTCAGGCGGTAGAAATGTGGAAAGAAGTCCCCAACGCATGAGCTGTACACCGGAGAGGATCGTATGGAGCGAGGTGGTGGGGCGGGCTGAGAACCAATTAGCCAATCAACCGTTCATGAATATTCCCACCAGCACACCTGATGGTGTTCACTGCGCCGCGAATATCCATTGTGCTGCTCTGATTTAACACCAACAGTTTCAATTATTTAGACACGATACTTAATTCATTTTTATAATAATAATAATAATAATAATAATAATAATAATAATAATAATAATAATAATAATACCCGCCTCTGTCGTGTAGTGCTTAGCGTGATTAGCTGCCACGCCCGGAGGGCTGGGTTCGATTCCCAGCTGCCACGAATTTTAAAAATTGGTACGATGACTGCAACGGGGTCCACTCAGCTTCTGGAGGTCACCTGAGTAGAAGGGGGTTCGATTCCCACCTAAGCCATCCTCGAAGTGGTTTTCCGTGGTTCCTCACTTCTCCTCCAGGCAAATGCCTTAAGGCCACGAACGCTTCCTTCCCTCTTCCTTGCCTTCCTTTCCAATCTTCCCATCCCTCCACAAGGCCCCTGTTCAGCATAGCAGGTGAGGCCTCCTGGGCGAGGTACTGATCCTCTTGCCAAGTTGTATCCCAGACTCAAAGTCTTGCGCTCTAGGACACTGTCCTTGAGCCGGTAGAGGTCGGATCCCTGGCTGAGTCCGAGGGAAAAACCGACCCTGGAGGATAAACAGATTAAGAAAGAAAGAAAGAAAGAAAGAAAGAAAGAAAGAAAGAAAGAAAGAAAGAAAGAAAGAAAATAATAATGATTTATTTTCAAGCCTCTCTGGCACAGTCAAATAGATGTTATCGTCACCTTAGTCTACCTCTACTTCTCTTACCGTCGATGGCGTGTCTGTTATTCCCCTAGATTACAATTCCTGCTCTATTAGTTTCACACGATATCCCCTTGCCATTGTTCCCACTTGTTTGTATCATAAATATGGAATACCCCTATATCTGTTAAGTTAAACTTAGCATCGCTGCGTGGAAGAAGTAGAAAGATATACAAGGAAGGACTCAGTGTTCGCGAGTGGAGGCAAGTCATTTGAGTTCCGTTCTTTGTCTATGACAGTCGACCGAGTGATTTTTAGCCTCGAGGAAGTTTTGGGAAGGCGAGAGTTGATATTTTCTACAAAACAATGTCTTACCTAAACATTAAAGCACTTGTTAGCTGTGCGTAGAGGGTGAACGAGCCATACAAATAAATTCGATTTGCTGATACATGTAATTTGTAGGAAATAATTTATATGCGGCTGGGTATCTAATATGGACTACTGTGGTGTTCCGATTATCGAAGAGTACTCCGTATTAGGAGCCATACTTTTGCCATATGCACAGGCGGTTCTTCTTTCCTTCAGAACCATGGAAGAAGTGGAATGAAGTAGGTATGCAACAAGCCATCACTGCAGTAAGGCCAGGGTAAGTGGGGTACAAAATGGTAGCAAGAGTATACGGTGTACCAAGAACAACTTTGTTTCGTTTGGGAATAAAGAAACAGACAACAGCAGAGGAAACATACTTTCCTCAAAAAAAGCTAGGCCTACAACTCGTCAAGAATAGACATTCAAGAAATCAATCTTCGTGCAGTGGTTTGAGCAGACCTAAGTCTACGCAAAAAAGAAAGAAGAGGACAAGAGATGACAGTTCGTCTTCGGACAAAGGATCAGTCAGACGAATCATCTGATCTCAATATAGAGGAACGTGGAAAAGAGGTCTCAAGTGATGAAGATGCTACATGCTTCTACTGTGATGGCAAGTATTCCAGAGGCAGAAGGGGCGAAAAATGGATTCAGTGCTTAGAGTGCGTGTTATGGTGCCATATCGAGTGTTACAGTGTAGAAGGTGACATATTCGTGTGTGAATATTTACAAATAGTGGTCTATTATTTTACATTTTATCCATGAGTTTCTTATTTCAAACACGTAGACTGCGAACTTTCATTAAAATAAGAGGCTTAGGAGTATAATAATAATATTCAATATTAGGGACACATTGTTCAAAACAAGAAAAGTACAGTACAACTTCCGTTGTGTGTTGTAATTTACATAAATATTTAGTGTTATTCAGATTGAAAACAAGTAGCTGGAATGTAGACAGATTGTAGCAACAAGACACGCATTTACAATCTTAAAATGATAAAAAGGAGTTCGTCATAAAAACGTATTCCAAATTTGGTACTCTTTATTATTATTATTATTATTATTATTATTATTATTATTATTATTATTATTATTATTATTATTATTGCATCAGTAGTCCGGTCGCGCGGTGTAGGGGGCAACGCGTCTGCCTGTCACCCGGCGGCCAGGGGTTCGATTCCCGATCGGGTCAGGGGTCTTTAATTGTAAAGATTAACATCCCTTGCCTGGGGACTGGGTGTTTGTGACGCCCTTAATCTTCCCTTCCTCACACACAACATTCCACATACCGCCATTCCAATTACACGCAGGTTCATACAATATGGTGCCAGTAAGGGCAAAAGATCCCCATGGGTCGTCGCCCCGAACAAATAGCCTTTAAAAAATGGCATCAGTAACGCTTTTCCTTGGTATTAGGCAACACTTTGAACATCTGAATAGTGTAAAGTCTTTTGGAGACAAGCTGAACAAGCTAATGCTTGAACCTTCTGATTATTGTCTTCTTTTTGGTGAATTGTGATGGTCAGGGGTTGCCACTCCCTGGTTTATTTACTTCTTCAGTTCATGAGTTGCCCCTACTGAACTTTCTAATTTAAATCAACCGATGACCTAGATGTTAGGCCCCTTTAAACAACAAGCATCATCAGTGTCAAATCAACCATTCATAGCCCAGTTCGGTCTCTTAGAGAAGAGACGGCAGCCAGAGAGGAAGGACGTGTAGTAATTGCTTGCCGCTGAGTCACTCTTCTGGCCAGGTTTATCCGAAATTTGTGTCGTATGAAAGCAGAGACGAAGTACAAGTCAGGTAAGCTGTATTTGTTAGTACATTTCCAAGAGAACATACACACTAAAGATCATTCTCAGGTAGCACTTTTCAGGCTATTTACCTCATGAGGAGTACAGGACGGATGACAGACAACAGGGAACCAGAGACAATGGGGTGGAGGCGGACACCTACAGCTACCTTCGTCTACTACAGGCCGGGGCACCGGGCAGATACTGAACGAAACTTGGTCCTGGACAGGATGCACCACCCACGTTTTGGAGGTAAGAAGATATCTACGACCATGTCCGCCGAGAACTTCCTACAGGGAGGCCTGATCATAAGGCATCACGACCAGGAGCAGATGCGCGACGCCGAGATCCAGCTCTCCAGTATGTTTCAGGATGTTCGCCTACCAGAGAGGGGCGCTGCATCAGGGACGTACGCCGGCGCTATCAAGAAGGCAACAACCAGAGCTGTCCTCACGCAGATATTTTGGAAGGATAAGAGGCTGAGGAATAAGGCGGTTGGTACCGACCCAACTCCCGCATTCCAAGACACCTGCACTGAGGTGGAGGCGGCGACACCCTGGCGCCTGGAATGAGGCCCTGGTTCGCAGATCGTGGCGTTAGACCAGGAACGCCACCCACCTCAACGAGCCATCCAGGGACGGTCCAGCACCCGGTCGCAGACCAGGAATGCGGCCCGGAAGGAGGAAGGCGGCGCGGAGACGAACGCCTCAGAGGCTGCTACCTAGGACTCACAGCCTATCTGCACTTCTTTCACTATGTAGACATCGATGCGGGCTACAGGACAGGGAATACACTAGGATGCCCGCAACGACCAACGCCGCCGCCGCCATCCAGGAGGAAGGAGAAGCCGGCACTGCAGTCAGACCACCCGCTACCCCACTATCACCAGGCCGGGAGGAGGACCACAAGGGCGATGCCAAGAAGAGACCACCACCGCCAGGAAGAAGACGCCGCCCCCAATCAGGAAGAAGAATACGGAGGCCTACCAGGGGAAAGACGCCGCCCCCAATCAGGAAGAAGAATACGGAGGCCCACCAGGGGAAGGCCACCCAACCGCAGCCCAGGACTGCTCGCAAGGAAGCAGTCGAGCAAGGAGTCAATCAGGAGAGGACCTCGACGGGAAGCGGCAGTCAGGTGAGACCGAAACGTCCCCTTCAGCAGCTCAGGAAGAATAAAAGATTAGGAAATACACTCAAAGTTTAATTTTTCTCATGAGAACATTCGGCTCTGCTGCTTCCTCCCAGTCGTAGCCTTTTTGTAATAAGTATTGATAACGAATACTGTCATTGCAATATTATTCGTTTTAATGTTGCTACGGAGTTTATGAGACTCCGGAGTGTCAATGTTTCATCTACAAGAGTTCTTCAACGAACCAGAAGCTAAGTACGTGCAACTCTTACGTAAAGTGATTTTCACATTCCTTTCACTCGTTAACGCGCGTCTCCTAATTCAACGCCTCGTGCATCCGTCTTTCACACTAGTTATATATAAGTGTAAGGTAAGCAGATTTTTACTACTCGATGACGAGTTTATGGCCGAGTGATAATGAGGACTGGCGATTAAGTCCGACAATTAGCAAACTCGACTTAATTCACGAGTTTCTGGTAACGTTTATGTCCACTCCCACATTTCATGTAATAAAGTAAACACGTGTAGTAGGTGTTTGACAGCGTCTATGGGAGCTGAGTGAAATAAGAGATTATGTGAATTTGGTAGAATCATTTTATTTGTTAGTGCAGGGTTTCCAAAACGTTTTTTCTCTGAGGCCCCCTGAGCATGTCCAAGGACCCCTTAGCCACAGCACAAAATACTGCATTCTTCTTCTTCCTCTGCTTTATCTGTTTACCCTCCAGGGTCGGTTTTTCCCTCGGACTCAGTGAGGGATCCCACCTCTACCGCATCAAAGGCAGTGTCCGGGAGCTTCAGACTCTGGGTCGGGGTACAACTGGGGAGGATGACCAGTACCTCACCCAGACGGCCGCACCTGCTATGCTGAACAGGGGCCTTGCGGGGAAATGGGAAGATTGGAAGGGATATACAAGGAAGAGGGAAGGAAGCGGCGGTGGCCTTAAGTTAGGTTCCACCCTGGCATTTGCCTGGAGGAGAAGTGGAAAACCACGGAAAACCACTTCCAGGATGGCTGAGGTGGGAATCGAACCCACCTCTATTCAGTTGACCTTCCCCGGCTGAGTGGACCCCGTTACAGCCCTCGTGCCACTTTTCAAATTTCGTGGCAGAGCCGGGAATGTAATCCGGACCTCTGGGGGTGGCAGGTAAACACACTAACCACTGCAACACAGAGGCGGACAAAAAATACTGCATTCAGTGAACAAAAACAAAATTTTGTAATGATACCATGTTTGATTTTATTCGTATAATATTTAGGACCAATATTTACTTTCTTTGAAACTTTAATTTAACTTCATTTATATACACCTACTTTATAAATGCACAGAAATTGTAAAAAATGTGACACTTAGCTAACAATTACAACAGTCTGGATATGGAAACTTACTTGAAAAATTCACTTGTTGCTGTTGTTGGATTAATAGGACGGATGATGCTGTTTTCCAAAGACCAAGCGTTTTACAAGTGTAGTCACTCGAACCGAAGATCAGCCCTACATTAGCTCTGTTTCTGTACTTCTTTTCAATTTATGGGAGAGCAGAAAAGACACAGGTATGTTGCCAGGAAAGACATTAAACTCAGTATTTCTTTTCTAGAAATTGTAGGGTATAGGGGATGTCATGAACCCGAAAGTCGATCAGAGACGTGGAGTTGCGATACATTCATGGAACTCGCTGGTGCTAAAAAATGCCAGTCCATCTGGTTCTCCGCCCATATCATACTTCAATTTATTTTTCACTTTATGCCAAGATACACGTTCTGAGTTGAGTTGGTGCAGCATTCAAATTAAGAGCCTGTGTATGAAATACTGGACTGCATTTCAGTCGTGTGGTGTAGTTTCTGGCGTGTAATCACCACAGTGAGGTGGTTGGCGTGATTTACTCTAGCGGTCTCTACGATACATCAGGGAATGTTCGTAATTTCATCTCCATTTTATTTCTTATTTATGAAGTTCATCATAATTTTCAGACGGGAAAACGCAAGCAGTGGGATAAGGATGCTATGAAAAAGGCTATTAAGGTAGTGAGGGGCAAGATAATGGGTTATGAACGAGCAAGTAAATCGTTTAACATCCCACGAAAAACGCTGAAAGACTATGTTAAAGAGAATACCAAGAACACATTTTTCATACATGGCCTTCAAGTAATTCATTACATGGAAAGTGTTTCCTAAATTTAGAAAGGAAAAATATATTAAAATTAATGGTACTTTTCAGAAATTTCGTGGGGGATGAAAGTACGAACATATTTTTGTAGTTTATGTCAAATATTGACTACCATACGTTACAACAGTTTCATTGTAACATGCCCGCAAATGGAAAATGTTGTTGTGTTGTTTGAGTCACCAGTCCATAGACTGGTTTGATGCAGCCCTCCATGCCACCCTATCGTGTGCTAACCTTTTCATTTCTACGTAACTATTACATTCTACATCTGTTCTAATCTGCTTGTCATACTCATATCGTCGTCTACCTATACCATTCTTACTGCCTACACTTCCTTCAAAAACCAACTGAACAAGTCCTGGGTGTCTTATAATGCGTCCTATCATTCTATCTCTTCTTCTCGTCAAATTTAGCCAAATCGATCTCCTCTGACCAATTTTATTTATTATCTCTTCATTAGTGATTCGATCTATCCATCTCACTATCTTCATTCTTCTATAAGACTATATTTCAAAAGCTTCTATTCTCTTTCTTTCTGAGCTAGTTTTCTTCCATGTTTCACTTCCATACAATGCCACGCTCCAGATGAAAGTCCTCAGAAGCATCTTTCTAATTCCAATATCAATGTTTGAGGTGAGCAAGGGGCCGATGACCTTCGATGTTAGTCTCCTTTAAACAACAAGCATCATCATCAAG
This sequence comes from Anabrus simplex, assembly GCF_040414725.1. NCBI lineage: Eukaryota > Metazoa > Arthropoda > Insecta > Orthoptera > Tettigoniidae > Anabrus > Anabrus simplex. The sequence continues at coordinate 98,590,277 of NC_090267.1, forward strand.
CATCATGAGGTGAGTAATTTATTTTCTGAAGAAAGCTCTTCTCTGCTTATGCTAGTCTGCATTTTATGTCTTTACTTCTGCCATCGTTAGTTAGTTTACTACTTAAGTAACAATATTCATCTACTTCGTTTAAGACTTCATTTCCTAATCTAACATTACCTACATCACCTGACTTCGTTCAACAGCACTCCATTGCTTTCGTTTTGGACGTATTTATTTTCATCTTCGTCCATACCATTCAGCAAATTGGGATCTTCTGCAGTCTCAGATAACATAACAATATCATCGGCAAATCTCAACATTTTGATTTCCTCTCCTTGGATTGTGATTCCCTTCCCAAATTCCTTTTGATTTCTTTTACTGCCTGTTCTATGTAAACGCTGAAAAGGAGGGGGACAAACTGCAGCCTTAACTCACTCCTTTCTGGATTGCTGCTTCTTTTCCAAAGTTCTCGATTCTTATCTCTGCAGACTGATTTTTATACACATTGTAGATAATTCTTCGTTCTCGGTATCTGATCCCAATCACCTTCAGAATCCCAAATAGCTTAGTCCAATCAATATTATCGAATGCCTTTTCTAAATCTACGAACGATATGTATGTGGGCTTGTCCTTCTTAATTCGATCCTCTAAGATCAGACGTAAAGTCAGGATTGCTTCACATGTTCCTACATTTCTTCTGAACCCATATTGATCTTCTCCCAACTCAGCTTCAACTTGTCTTCCCATTATTCTGTAAATAATTAATACGTGTTAAAATTTTCACACTTTTCAGCACCGGCTTTCTTGGGAATAGGTATAACAACATTCGGCCGAAAATCGGATGGCACTTCTCCTGTCTCATACATCTTACACACTAGGCGGAATAACCTTGCCATGCTAGTTTTACCTAAGGCAGTCAGTAATTCAAAGGGAATGTCATCAATTCCAGCTGCCTTGTTCCTGTTTAGATCTCTCATAGCTCTGTCAAACTCTGACCTCGAAATTGGGTCTCCCATTTCATCAGCATCAACGGTCTCTTCTTGTTCCAGAACCAAATCATCTAAGATTTTACCTTGATACAGCTGTTCGATATGCTCCTGCCATCTTTATGCTTTGTCTTCTTTCTATCTGAGCTCTTAATATTCATACACCTAGATTTCCTTTCTCCAAAGATTTTCTTGATTTCCTATATGCAGCATCTGCCTTTCCTAGTGTACCGTACCCAGAGATAAATACCCTCTAGGACGATGCCTCCATTCCTGTAAGAACATCCGACTAACTCAGGGTTGGGCAGAGTGTGGGTAGGTTGTCGGTTGGGTCAGGATAAAAAGTCGAAGTTCTACTCTAAAATATCAATCAACGACAGGAAATGGAGGTATAACACGAATGAGAAAGAGTCATAGGGGGTAAGATGGATTTATTGATAAATATCCCCGATCATATTACGAGAAAACAATTAAATCAAGAAAAATAAAATCAAAATGAACTCAAAAATGTAGAAAATAAATGGAAATCAAAACATTACTTGAATGATAAGACAAAATTTGAAATAAAAGAATCAAGTTCAACAAAGAACATTATATACATCAAGACTGAGTTTCATCTTATAGTCCATTGTTTATATTGTCTGGCAACAAGTGTACGCAAACACTGACATGTGGTATTTCCGTATGGAGTTACACACTATCGCATCACAACAATACGGTTTCCAGATTTAAGTTAAATCCGACAGTCGCCGAAATACAACTGTTAAATAGAAATTACATAATAAAGAAAAGTTACGACGAAAAGGAAAATAATTAGGACGCAATGGACGCTATGTAAGTTATGCAAAATACTAGGGGCATATCCTACACTATATTTACAACAATTCAAATAATCAAACTAAACACATCTATCCATCAGATATCGAGTAAATTCTTAAATGCTACATAGATTCTAATGTGAAACCCGATTCACTGCAAAAGATCTAGACAGAACTAGATAAACCATCAATACTTCAGCACTCGGGCTGTTCCCTTTTTAAAACAACGAGACAAGTATACAATCACAAATAACAATGTAAAACATCATCCTGTAAGGGAAAAGACATATAAATAACCCTTGATATCACGAAGAAAGCAATGGGCAACATTGCCTCCTTCTGCTGCATTTGAGCGCTCAACAGCGCGGTCATCCGTCATGAACTTCCGGGTAGATTACGAGCTGAAAAGAAATGTTGAACTCAACACTATGCTAAAGTTTAGATTCTGTCTCCCGTGGCCGTCACAAGGAAGTATCGTCTCCTTAACACCTACAGATAAACACAGGCCAGAAATCAGCTTGCCATGAGATAACGCCTTTCGCCGGCTACACGGAAACTCACGTATATTCATACCTTCTTAGCACGCTTTTACCATTGAATATCATCAGACTCAATAGTCTGGAATTAAAACTGTCCATTCTGATCACAATATACACTCAGAAGACACTTAGCAGGCACACACATCTGCACAATATTCTTTCTCTTGTCAGGCGTACAATCAGACTGCATCAATACATAATAATTCGGCATGCAATTTTTATCTCATTATTTCTCATAAATCCCATTGGCCTTCCACATTATGAGACTCAGTTCGTGTCCTTTACAGACCATCAGGTAAAACAGAATCCAACTTAACTCAAAGATCTTATTTTAACAACGACGATCTGCAGCTCCTTCAGTCAGCTTCCGTAAAATCATGCGTCATGCAGAAATCTATACCTGTCTCTCTGAATAACCGAAATGAAATGAACCAATACGTATGGAACGTTGTATAAAGATGAACCTGTCAATCTAACTCTTCTAGCATATAAATATAAGGAAAACTTGGAATACCCTATACTAAGTAACATGCGTAAATAAACAACAACTAATCCTATCAATCCCTCATTTTCCCAATCATCTAATCATAAAGCAAAATGAAAATAAAATAAACATGCATTATTCTCGTATCCGAATCTATCACATTAACAAAATCAAACAAACACATTCCTTCAGGCTTACTTTACATGAAAATTAGAAATTCTATCTACACTGCCCTAGTACCTTAACATAATTTACATATCATGCCATAAATAACACATGCATCTTAACTGAATTCCATCCGACGACTCTCGAGATACCAGGCTAGCAGCTTACATTCCCGCTGATTGAGGCATTTACTCCATGTTAATCACAGCATTAACATGTGAGAATGCACTTCTTTCTTCTGCATGCATCACCATCATCTTGCTGGAAAATACTCCACTGGAACACAGAAGACTATGGTTGACAATATCTTCGCTGCTTAATGCTACGAGCCGAAATACCCTTTCTCTTTACAAGATCAGCTAAACACACTGATATAATTATAATACACTTCACTTAAAGGGTGAGAATACAGTTTTAAAAGCAGCACACGGTTCGCTACGTCCCCGCGAATCGCGCCCGTTTCGAAGTAGTGAAACAATAGCACGTCTCCACTACACATGCTACACATCGACCGCTAAGCACCGTCTTTATATATTGAAAGTAAACTCTGCCAAAATATACTATTCCATTTACTCAAGAACAGTAAAATCTTCCAACTGCACAATTTAAATTATCATTTAGAACCAGATACTGTTACTGGAATCACGATCACCAATTCAGAGTTTGTGCTTCCGCACTATCCAAGCATTTAACACAGAGTGACGCTCTCCAGAGCTAAGGTTACTGAGGAGGCTTCGGTGACGCCATATTAATACTGGGGTTCCCGGGTGTCTGAACCAACCACCAATAAGAAAATTCGTCGTATATGATGACACAATATTATTTGTGATATATTTACAAAACACAGCTCAAACACTAGCAAATCGCTTCCACCAATTTTTACATTACTTTTCAAATATATCTGACTTCTGAAACTGTAGAAAACCGATTACTGACAGAAACTGACTTTAGCAACTGAGCACGTTGGTCATTCTGGAATTAAGATTTGGCGCGGTGTGGCCTCCATGTTTCCCAAGTCCTTAATTTCTCATTGGCTGAAATATATTGCTTAGTCAGCATCTACTACACGTGTCGATCCTTGCCAGCGCTTGGTTACGCTATCCTTTCTCACGGTCATACGGAAATATGAAGCAATGTTCAGCGACTCACTGTTTTGCTCAACATCCGGTATCAACTATCTTGGGATACGATGCTTTAACATGTTAGACTGTGACTTTTATGAATAAATTTTACATATTGGGTCAAATAATATTCTAATTATTATTATGGGCCGGCAGGATACGGCTCATCCCTCTCTTTCCCAGGAAAAAAATGAATATGGAGTATTTATTTTTTTCTTAATGTATTTATTTGACTATTTATCATCATCTGGATATATGCAAATCTCTTCCCTATAGTACTACTTGCCCTCTCGCAAATTTGTATTCTCTTCCCATAGTCTATCATTATCTTGGCGGATGTTGTAATAGATATCAAGTAACGCGTGAAAATGTCGCTGCACGCGACCACACTCTTCACAGTCTTCTTCCTCTGAATAATTATTTATTTCCATCTACGCGAATTTGACATTCTCCGGGTCTTCTTCATGGTCATCTGCTTCCACCATCGCGGGTTCATCATTCGGGTTTTCCTCTTCTTCTCCATCATCTTCACTCTCATCTTCTGCCATCTCTCCTTCTTCTTCTTCTTCTTCTTCTGAGGTGTCATCTATTCTAATTTTCTGTAATCGCCATTGGGCTTTGCTTCCACTATTTCCTCTACTCTCATAATTAGGAGCATTGGGATTCAACCTGTTTTCCTGTTGCCTTACTCGGTATTCCCTGTACGCAACACTTTCAGCCCCATGACATTCTTCATTACCACTGGCTTGTATGGCTCCTCTCCACCGGTCTTCCTCCTGCCTTTTTCCTCTCAACTCTTCAATGTACTGTCTTGACTCTTCTCTTCTTCGGTCATGGTTCTCCTGGTAATTGCCTCTTCCTCCTCTGGGGTTTCGCTCTTTCTCGTCCCAACGATAATATGGTCTTCTGGGTCCACCATAGTTTCGATACTTATATCTATAGTTCCTTCCGTTATGTCCGCTTGGATAGCTATATCCTCGCTGATTTTCGCCATTACCTTGATAATTATTTCTTCGAAACTGATCTCTTCTGTCTCTCCACTGCCAATTACCATCCTGATGTACAGCACTCCTGTTGGTTTGCTCATGTGTCGCTGTTTGATTCCCTAAGCTTTGATAATCATTTCGCTTCCTTACTTTCGGTGGATTGCTTCCTTCTTCCACCCCTACCGTATGGATAGCCTCAACATGCCTCAACCTTGGCTGGTTTTGACTAGATGTTAAGTCTAGCTGTCTTAACGTCAATTCCGCCTCTGCTGCAGTTTTGACATTAGCTGCAATTAATGTCCTCTGCACTTCAAGAGGTAGTTGCCGAGAGATTGCTGCTATAATTTCGCTCTCGCTCGGTGGCATGTCTAAGTCCCGAAATTTGAGCATCTGAGAAATGAAAAAAGGTGAATACTTCGTTATCGACGTTGCCGGATATCTGCGTGAATACAATTCCATTCTGAATGATTGCTGCGTCGATACGTCCCAGAACTTTTTGAGAAAAGCCTCCTTAAACTCCTCATACGTAGTGAATGTGTAACGAAAAGCATTCGCCCATTCAGCCACTGAATCACCCAGAAATCTTTCTACTGTCCTCAATTTACGCTCCGGTGGTACCTTGTAATCTGCTAAGAAGTCATCAATTTCACGCAAGAAAGCTTTAGGTGTTCTCTCATCATTTCCTGTAAACTTCCGTGGTTTTTCTTCATTGCTCCGCAGGATATTGTAAATAGGAACGTTATGTGTTTCATTCGGAATTGAACAGTGGACCTCCTGACGCGGTAACTGTAGAAGATCGCTCAACGCAACGTTATCGCTAACTTGACTTGGTGCCTTTTCTATAATAGTTTGTTGAACTGTACATTTCAATTTACTAAGTTCTTTGTCCGTTCGTACATCCAACAATTCTAATTTATCCTTCATATAGGCGATTTCCTTCTCGACAACCTCTATCTTCGCTTGATTTTTTTGTGAAACTTCTGTCCACGTCTCCAGATTCGAACCAAGTACCTGTAGATCTTCCTTGTTCCTTTCCCTATCAGCCATTATCATATCATTGACTTCTTTGCCTGTCTCCGTGATGTCCTCCTTCATTTCCAATCGAATCTGAGTTTCTATTTCCTTCAGTCTTTCCTCAGTCTCATTTTGCTTCATCTTAAGTTTCAAATCAATTTTATCTTCCGTTTTCTGCTGAGATTCTGTAATTTGTTTACTGACGTCCACGGTGAACTATTCCAACCTCGTCTCCGTGTCAATCCGCAACTTATCAATCGCACCTCGCTGGAGTGTAATCTCTGCTGTAGTTTCTTCTAATGTGTACGATAAGTCTCCCAGCCGCTTATCTGTGCTAGCCATGTGTTCTGTCACCCGACCGGCGATTTCCTCAACAGAATCTCTAATCTTTTCAATTTGCGTCTGTGTTTTAAGTTCTACTGTCTCTAGCTGTTTCTCTAATTTTCCCATGCCTTCTAAACAGCACGTACGAACGAAGTCAATTTTCCCCTGTAACTCATTGGTCGCCACCTTAAGTTGCTCCTCAGTTTTCTCCGCCGCCTGTGTTAATTGTTCCTCAGTCCTATCTGCAGCTTGTTTAAATTGTTCCCTAGTTTCTTCCATTGACCTATCCGCCGCTTGTTTAAATTGCTCCTCCAACTTACTCGCAAGTTCATTCATACGCTCCTGCTCCCTTCTGTCCATCTCCGCCAACAACTCCTCCATCGTCATCGCCATACCAAATACGTATTCGAGAAAACGCAGGGATGCTCCCCACTACCTAGTATCCTATACCGTATCTTGTGTACTCCATACGAAAGCCATTTATTGTACTGAAAAGCTTCTATGATTTACGTTAATCATATATCAAGAAAACATGGCCTCAAAATTCGCCATATAGAAGCTTCCTATTGATTTGGGATATTTATCTTCTACCGCGCATATCAAACAAACGCGTTAACATAACTTTAAAAAGAAATTACTAATATTGTAGCCCCAAATTCTTTTAATCCAAACATTATTAATTTACCTGTCTTTTGGGCTCTAATCTAAGTACTAGACAACAGTACTGGGCCATATTTACGATAAATACCTCTGACTCCAGACTAATATTCCAGCATAGGTTTACTAGTCTCGAATCATCACCATTCATTGCAAATATCACCACCATTTTCTTAAGACTGAGGCGCTCTTAAGTTCCTAGCCTTACTCTGAATCAAATAAAATTATCATTACTAGCAATTGAAATTTGATCTTCACACAAATTCCAGGCTGTGTCAAGATCAACACATGTCTGAAGGACACATAATCAACCACTCTACCTCATTAGAGAAATCTTTTTATAGTTCTCTGACTCAAATAGAGTTCTTTTATTACTACGACACGCCTTATTTATCGGCTATATGTTCCTCATTCTTCCTATCATGGTTTAAATCAAACCTTTTTGCCGATGTCCCTAACGTAATGCATTTAGATTTTACTCTATTTTCTAAACACACGATTTCCGATGAAATCTTGCCCTTTCATGTCCGCCTACTATCATTCGTAGTACTGAACATGGGACTCTAGACTCAAGTTATCTGAACGTTAGGTTGCCAGATTACTAATTTGCGCCTTTCGTTCGAAATTACCTATCTACCATTCTTAAAATTTATTAATTATCTGGATACCAATTACTGGTCTCTTCCAGCTTTCGAACCATGATCCTAATCCTATCTAGCCTTTGGAATTGGCTCGTCAAACCACATTCACTCTCGTAAATCTCAATTTGACCTGCCCAAGTTTGTAAGAACAACCTACACATCTTTGGGTAACACAAAAATATTCCCAGCGGGATACGAACGTACGCCAAAGTGTCTATTTGCCCTTAGTTGCGGCGCCAAATACATGTACCGTACCCAGGGGTAAATACCCTCTAGGACGATGCCTCCATTCCTGTAAGAACATCCGACTAACTCAGGGTTGGGCAGAGTGTGGGTAGGTTGTCGGTTGGGTCAGGATAAAAAGTCGAAGTTCTACTCTAAAATATCAATCAACGACAGGAAATGGAGGTATAACACGAATGAGAAAGAGTCATAGGGGGTAAGATGGATTTATTGATAAATATCCCCGATCATATTACGAGAAAACAATTAAATCAAGAAAAATAAAATCAAAATGAACTCAAAAATGTAGAAAATAAATGGAAATCAAAACGTTACTTGAATGATAAGACAAAATTTGAAATAAAAGAATCAAGTTCAACAAAGAACATTATATACATCAAGACTGAGTTTCATCTTATAGTCCATTGTTTATATTGTCTGGCAACAAGTGTACGCAAACACTGACATGTGGTATTTCCGTATGGAGTTACACACTATCGCATCACAACGATACGGCTTCCAGATTTAAGTTAAATCCGACAGTCGCCGAAATACAACTGTTAAATAGAAATTACATAATAAAGAAAAGTTACGACGAAAAGGAAAATAATTAAGACGCAATGGACGCTATGTAGGTTATGCAAAATACTAGGAGCATATCCTACACTATATTTACAACAATTCAAATAATCAAACTAAACACATCTATTCATCGGATATCGAGTAAAGTCTTAAATGCTACATAGATTCTAATGTGAAACCCGATTCACTGCAAAAGATCTAGACAGAACTAGATAAACCATCAATACTTCAGCACTCGGGCTGTTCCCTTTTTAAAACAACGAGACAAGTATACAATCACAAATAACAATGTAAAACATCATCCTGTAAGGGAAAAGACATATAAATAACCCTTGATATCACGAAGAAAGCAATGGGCAACATTGCCTCCTTCTGCTGCATTTGAGCGCTCAACAGCGCGGTCATCCGTCATGAACTTCCGGGTAGATTACGAGCTGAAAAGAAATGTTGAACTCAACACTATGCTAAAGTTTAGATTCTGTCTCCCGTGGCCGTCACAAGGAAGTATTGTCTCCTTCATACCTACAGATAAACACAGGCCAGAAATCAGCTTGCCATGAGATAACGCCTTTCGCCGGCTACACGGAAACTCACGTATATTCATACCTTCTCAGCACGCTTTTACCATTGAATATCATCAGACTCAATAGTCTGGAATTAATACTGTCCATTCTGACCACAATATACACTCAGAAGACACTTAGCAGGCACACACATCTGCACAATATTCTTTCTCTTGTCAGGCGTACAATCAGACTGCATCAATACATAATAATTCGGCATGCAATTTTTATCTCATTATTTCTCATAAATCCCATTGGCCTTCCACATTATGAGACTCAGTTCGTGTCCTTTACAGACCATCAGGTAAAACAGAATCCAACTTAACTCAAAGATCTTATTTTAACAACGACGATCTGCAGCTCCTTCAGTCAGCTTCCGTAAAATCATGCGTCATGCAGAAATCTATACCTGTCTCTCTGAATAACCGAAATGAAATGAACCAATACGTATGGAACGTTGTATAAAGATGAACCTGTCAATCTAACTCTTCTAGCATATAAATATAAGGAAAACTTGGAATACCCTATACTAAGTAACATGCGTAAATAAACAACAACTAATCCTATCAATCCCTCATTTTCCCAATCATCTAATCATAAAGCAAAATGAAAATAAAATAAACATGAATTATTCTCGTATCCGAATCTATCATATTAACAAAATCAAATAAACACATTCCTTCAGGCTTACTTTACATGAAAATTAGAAATTCTATCTACACTGCCCTAGTACCTTAACATAATTTACATATCATGCCATAAATAACACATGCATCTTAACTGAATTCCATCCGACGACTCTCGAGATACCAGGCTAGCAGCTTACATTCCCGCTGATTGAGGCATTTACTCCATGTTAATCACAGCATTAACATGTGAGAATGCACTTCTTTCTTCTGCATGCATCACCATCATCTTGCTGGAAAATACTCCACTGGAACACAGAAGACTATGGTTGACAATATCTTCGCTGCTTAATGCTACGAGCCAAAATACCCTTTCTCTTTACAAGATCAGCTAAACACACTGATATAATTATAATACACTTCACTTAAAGGGTGAGAATACAGTTTTAAAAGCAGCACACGTTTCGCTACGGAAGTTCCCCGCGAATCGCGCCCGTTTCGAAGTAGTGAAACAATAGCACGTCTCCACTACACTTGCTACACATCGGTCACTAAGCACCGTCTTTATATATTGAAAGTAAACTCTGCCAAAATATACTATTCCATTTACTCAAGAACAGTAAAATCTTCCAACTGCACAATTTAAAATATCATTTAGAACCAGATACTGTTACTGGAATCACGATCACCAATTCAGAGTTTGTGCTTCCGCACTATCCAAGCATTTAACACAGAGTGACGCTCTCCAGAGCTAAGGTTACTGAGGACGCTTCGGTGACGCCATATTAATACTGGGGTTCCCGGGTGTCTGAACCAACCACCAATAAGAAAATTCGTCGTATATGATGACACAATATTATTTGTGATATATTTACAAAACACAGCTCAAACACTAGCAAATCGCTTCCACCAATTTTTACATTACTTTTCCAAATATATCTGACTTCTGAAACTGTAGAAAACCGATTACTGACAGAAACTGACTTTAGCAACTGAGCACGTTGGTCATTCTGGAATTAAGATTTGGCGCGGTGTGGCCTCCATGTTTCCCAAGTCCTTAATTTCTCATTGGCTGAAATATATTGCTTAGTCAGCATCTACTACACGTGTCGATCCTTGCCAGCGCTTGGTTACGCTATCCTTTCTCACGGTCATACGGAAATATGAAGCAATGTCCAGCGACTCACTGTTTTGCTCAACATCCGGTATCAACTATCTTGGGATACGATGCTTTAACATGTTAGACTGTGACTTTTATGAATAAATTTTACATATTGGGTCAAATAATATTCTAATTATTATTATGGGCCGGCAGGATACGGCTCACTAGGACCATACAACCTTCAACATCCTCGCACTTCTCCTTCAGCCAGTATTTCTTAGCTACCTTGCGCTTTCTATCCACTTCAGTAATGTATGTATATACCAACTTTTAGCCTTGTCCATAATACTGAATTTCTACGAGTCCAAACCTGCTAAGTGCACGAAATATGGGCACCCTTCCTTATATATCACAGTGTATCATAAAGTTAGTATTATCTTCATTAATCCAGTAGGGGAGGACCAAATTTACGACTCTGGTATGTTAGTGGACTGTTCACTGTTTCAAATAATATCATTTCTAATGATTTATTACTACATAGTTCCATCTACACTCCTATTATATTCTCCATAACAACACACGAACAACCATCCGAGCGCGAGTGGTCAAGTTTTGTATGGAAAAATCGTTTAAATTATACGAATTTATGGCGAGGTAAGGAACCTATCTCTCTAACCAGCTGAATCGAGTGTATCGCGACCGAGCAGGCTTCATTTTCACTGATTAGGCATGAAATGTGTAAACAATGATACAGGCCATACACCGGTTTACATACATTTACGCAAGAATTCTTTCCAAATTATGAGAGAAAGGGAAGAGTCATCCCTTCATTTTTTGGAAAAGAAGATTGGGAATAGGTCTCAAGCCAGAATTAGTATTGTTAAGCGTTTATTCGACAAAGATAATCTACTTTCAGCCACCGTCAATAGGGAATGGAGTTCTGTGCACTGATAGGAGAGATTGCTTTTATAATCATTTGATACTTAGGGTCTCCTAACGACTCTTTGGCTGAACGGTCAGCGTACTGGCCTTCGGTTCAGAGGGGTCCGGGTTCGATTCCCGGCCGGGTCGGGGATTTTAATCGCTTCTGACTAATTCTTCTGGCTCAGGGACTGGGTGTATACATGTGTCCGTCGCAGCATTCTTCTAATCATATTCAGACAACATACCACATTAAAAACCGCCACAGAAATACGCAATAGTGATTACATCCCTCCATATATGGTTGGCGTCAGGAAGGACATCCGGCCGTAAAAACACGACCAAATCCATATATGTGATGCAATCCGCACCCGCGACCCCACAGGTGTGGGAAAAGGTGGTAGCAGAAGAAGGAGAAGAAGAAGAAGAAGAAGAAGACTTACGGTCTCCTAACTCGCATGTAAGTCCTGTACGGAGAGCTGCATAGACAGTAGACGTTTTAAAAGGCTGTCCCCCTTCTGTTTATACAACTTTTTAAACACGTTCTTTGTGCGGTCTAGCCACAACTTGTGTATCACTGAAGATTAGTGGTGAGGACAGAGCGGTTCGGTTCGGAGCAAGTACTGTGACGTCATTACTCGGTTAAACCGAGTACAGAACCGAGTACAACTTTACAGCGGTAAATTTAAACTTTATATTGACCTTCTAAGCTACAGTTTACATTTATAAAGAAGGTTATCAATTATTATCAATGGCACAATGCTCCGTACTATATATTATTGGTTATTTGCACAATTTGTATAATGTGATATATATTTAACACCTAACGTAACAAACATAATTATACATTAAACATAATTATACATCTGTGCTTAATATGAGGCATATCAAGTAGACATAAATAAAGAAATAAACATACAAATGAATAAATAAATATCAAAAATATTAATGCATATGGATAAACGTACCGTATTCCATTTTTTTTTTTGCTAGGGGCTTTACGTCGCACCGACTCAGATAGGTCTTATGGCGACGATGGGATAGGAAAGGCCTAGGAGTTGGAAGGAAGCGGCCGTGGCCTTAATTAAGGTACAGCCCCAGCATACCGTATTCCATAATGTGATAACACTGATAACTGACGAAACGAAATCTAGTGCTTCGAAATGTGCCTAAACTTATATAATGCCAAACATTTCATTTATAACTATGTGCTAAGGAGTTAAATGACAAATCTGTTAAGATAACATCAGTAATGGAAAGAAGTAAAGTATACACATGAACTCAATTCATCTTGTGACAAGCATTAAAATCAAGTCACAATACGTTGTACACAGACAGTATGGGAAATACCGTTAGTGTTCTGTATTGCATGGAACAGGTGTTATATGGGAGGAATTTCCATTCGGAAATATGGGCACCCAGAGTTTCGGTCTGAAATAATTTGTCCAGCACATGAAAACACCTCATGTGCGGACACAGATAAGATAAGCAAGTGCAAGTTCACTTAAGGGTCAATGAATATTTAATTTTCACGACCGCATTGTAATCGAAATAGACTTTCAGCCTATTAGGTCGTGTTACGTACATTTAGTACGTGTCGAAGAGATGTGTACAAAAAAATGGCCAACCGTACACCAGTGGGATCCGAACCCTAAACCTCCAGTGATCGCGTTGGTAGGTCTACCAATTGAGCTATGGTGGCCTACTTATCTATCGTTCTGTTGAAAAGGATCTAAGCTACAGGCCTGAATCTATCCTCTACGATCCTCAGTGACTGCATGTCTTCGAATACACAAGTAGCCAAACTCCTATGCAACTTATTTTTTTTTCCTGCACTGTCTCTTCCATACGTAGGAATGGAATTACTTTTACGATGTGCAACTGTATTTGTACCATGTCCTTGCGATGCACCCGTTTTATGTGATTCCATAAATTTGACGTTCCTCCACCTGTACAATAGATTTGATTGCAAATGTTACAAGTCGCGGATTTTCTACCTGGACTGCTAGTAAAATACTGCCGTGCTTGGGAGGACTTTCATGGCATTATTACTTCTTTCCTATTACAAATATCGGTAGCGCAACAACTTTAAACAAAGATATATGTAGTATAAGGAAACACAAATAGAACAAACGTCTCAGTCTGGAGTCTGAACAACAGCACAGTGGTGTTGCGAGTGTAGCCTGGCTGGAAGGTTTACTGAAGCATCCGCAGCGCTGTACGGAGTATTCGAGTTGAATCGGTGCTCCGCTGTGACGTCACGTAAACCTGAAGAACCGAGTTACTCTACAGTTCTACTCGCTCCGTCCCCACCACTACTGAAGATAAGACTAAAAGTCAAAATCTGAAGAAAATGATATTTTTCGTTCTTTGGCTTACGTTACAACTTGGATTTTTATCTTCATTATCGTGTATAATTTGTATGGAAATTCTAAAAAGAATTTTAAATTTAGTTTTGTTTTACGTCTACGCCAGACGGATTTTAGTTTAATGTTAAACCAATTTGCAATATCATTGATGTGTCAGGATTTTATTGATCTAGAAGGCTGTGGTTTGGCTCATTTTAAGCTTCTGCAAGTTGACGATTCTGTTCTGCTCTAAGATTGCTGCCTGCTGTTGTTTACAAACAGGTATTTTGCAACAAAATTATATTTTATCGAATTCTCGTCGTGACTCCACATTTCCTTTAGTTTTTTTATTGATTCGCATCATTTCCAATGTCATGAAGTATACGTGTGTACAAAAAATATAAGAAGAAAGGCAATATATTATACAGACTGGATTGATGTGAACCACGTGATCATAATGTGCTTGAGGTTTCCAAGAAAATCGGTAGCCTATTACTATTAACAGTGAAACTGACCACTGACCTTACAAGTGATGAAGTTAAACTAAGCGACACGACAAATGTCTCCATATATTTCTATTTCTATTCCTTAAGGACAAGTATTGAACCTGGTCTCGGTATAGCGTCACTGTGTGTTTCAGATATCGCCTGCAGTGCGTACTGTAAAAATCCTTATCTTCATATTGTGACCTTTCCTACTTTTAAAAAAGACCACTCATACTTATTCGCCTACTAATGTCTTTCCACGCCATCTCTCCGCTGACAGCTCGGAACATACCACTTAGTCGAGCATCTCGTGTCTCTTCCGAGTCTTCCCAGTCCAACTACCTTGCAACATTTTCGTAACGCTACTCTTTTCTTCCGAAATCCCCAAAAACAAATCGAGCTGCTTTTCTTTGGATCCCATACACTGGAATCATATTCTAGTTGGGGTCTTACCAGAGACTTTAGTTATATGCCCTCTCCTTTACATTCTTCCTACAACCCCTAAACACCCTCATAACCATGTGCAGAGATCTGTATTCTTTATTTCACCGTTATGTGATTACCCCAGTGAAAAATCTTCCCTTATATTAACACCCAGGTACTTACAGTGATCCCCATAAGGAACTTTCACCCCATCAAAGCAGTAAAAGCTGAGAGGACTTTTCCTATTAGTGAAACTCACAACCTGAACTTTAACCCCGTTTATCATCATACCATTGCCTGTCGTCCATCTCACATCATTGTCGAGGTCTTTTTGCAGTTGCTCACTTGGTTTAAATCTGTTCTGACACGCGTTCCTTCCCTAGTTCTCCTTCTTCTTGTTCTTCATCTTTGATCGGTCTCAGCCGGAACACTCTGACCTAGTTGTAACTGAAGGTCGTGCAAGCAGCTGCTAGGCTGTATCTGCCGTCAGAGCGGATACACTGCTCCTTTACCTACCTAAGCTGGAGCGCTGCTCATTGAGCGGAATTGTACATACTTTTGACCTAGACCCTAAAATAAAGTTCAGGCGTTTCGAAATGATTGCTGATAGAGGAACAATAGTTAGTGATTATTATTTTATATTTTGGTCTTGACTCCTTCAAAGAAAGTAACGTAACGCTCGAAATTAATATTCTTCTAGTTTCAGTGTGTACTGTTTTTATATTGGTTATACAGCCCGAAGGCTGGTTTGATCCTCCACAGCTCCGCCATTAGCTGTCATGACCTAGGCATCACTGAAGAGGCATACTAGGGAAAGGAGTAGTGAGGTTCCCGTTGCTTTCCTCACCAAGCCAGAAGTTGCTATTACATATCAGTCTACCAACACCGCTAAAATGCATTCGCCAGTGTACTGTTTACGGAACAGTAAAATGTTCACATTAGTATTGCAAAAATCTGAGATATTTCTCGAAAATAACCTACTTTTCCCGGGAGAGTCTTTCGAATAAATACTTTTCAAGGTATCGCCCAGCAACTGTCAGGTGGACCGCTGGAAGCGTGCTCATTCGTCAGAACATCTGGCAATGTTCGGGAGTACAACCTACTGTAATAGCTCACTCAAACACTTGCAGCGAAGTTATTTATTAACAATTCCTGAACACACGGGAGTGACGTCGCGGGCAGTGCTTGGTTATTGAAAAGAAAATCCTACTTCTTAATCATTAAACTACGTGAAATACAGGGTGACCCAAAAGTCTGTTAACATTTGACGAGGCAACACTTCAGGGAATATTGGAGGTAGAGAGGTAAAAATTGGCACACACGATTGGCATACCATGCAGTTTTATTGACACCAAAATAAAGTACATAAAATGGCCAACAGATGGCGCTGGCAAGCAAAATGTCAGGTACAAATGGCCACGCATGCTTGACATAACGTGATGTTTTATTTACACCAACAACGAATGCACAAAGAGGCCAACAGATAGCGTTGGACAGCAACAATCAATGATGTAGCATGAGACCCGTGTATGGTATAAAGAAATGGCGTCAGATGTGCCTGCAATTGCGGCTTGTTGACGGAACCAGAAAATGCACTGTGAGTGAAGGTCTATTTATTCATTTTGGTGTCAATAAAACCGCATGTCATGCCAATCATGTGTGCCAATTATTACCTTTCTACCTCCAATATTCAGTGAAGTATTTCCTCGTCAAATGTTAACATGATTTTTGGAAGGCCAATACAGTGTGACTCAAAAGAATGGGAAATGTTTAAACGTGTTGTGGTTATCCTTGTTGGTTGGTAGTAATGAATGACAAATCCAACGCTGCTCACTGCATCTTGTTATTTACTATCATTGAGCAGAGGAGTGGTACAATGCTGGAATTCTTCATCCTGTACGAACGACCAACTGATAATATCTGGTTCCAACAAGTACACACGACGCAAATATAAAAGGTAGCTGTACGACAACCGTGCCATTTCAGGGAACTGACACATAGTGTGCCCCCCAAGATCGCCTAATCTTACAGCATGCGGTTCACACAGCTGGCAGCATCTTGTTATCACTATCACACATTCACTACTGATCTGCATTTAGGGCAGTCACCTAGGTGGCAGATTCCCTATCTGTTGTTTTCCTAGCCTTTTATTAAATGATCGCAAAGAAATTGGAAAGTTATTCCAATCCCTAACTCCTCTTCCTATAAACGAATATTTGCCCCAATTTGTCCTCTAGAATTCTAAATTTATCTTCATATCGTTCCTACTTTTAAAGACACCACTCAACCTTATTTGTCTACTGATGTCCTCCCACACCATCTCTCCACTGACAGCTCGGAACATACACTAATCGAGCAGCTCGTCTCCTTTCTCCCAAGTCTTCCTAGCCTAAACTTTGCAATATTTTTGTAACGCTACCCTTTTGTAGGCCTCGTGGGCTCATTTTAAAAGCGAGGTTTACCGTGCTCAACCCACAAAAACTGAAAGCAAAGTACGAGTAGAACTTTTCAGGAAACATTGCGTCGAGTCATGAACGGTGTCCCTAAGAGACTTCGAGAATATCTTCAGAGAGAAGGCAGTCATCTATCGGATATTATCTTAAAGAAATAAATTGTGAAATTCAATCAAATGGCATAAGTACATGTTTACAAAGTATGCTTTCTCTTCCGTTAATATGTTTCAAAATTTTCCGTTCTCTTGAGTCACCCCGTGTTTGTGGAGGCAAAATATAACCCTCATAGGATTGACGGATCTCAATTCCAGGTAATACAAATAAAATTGTGTTTTATAAAGCAGATAATTGGTAAAACTGTCCGTTATATTTGAATTCCTAGTGGATTTAGATTAACCCAGGCAAGTCTGGAATAATTGTGAAATGGTCTGTTTAGTTTCATAGATATCCCTAATAATCAGGTACACTGGTTTGGAATGAACTCTTTGGGTCACAAGAATTGAATTTCCATGCATTATCATAATATAGCAGTATGCATGAGCCATGCAGAATTAAGTTTAGGGTTATTTTCAAGCGTAAGTTCTAGTTTTGCAGTGCATGTGATACGTATTTCAAGGGCTGCTGCACGTTTTGATCATAGAGGCATATGACCACCATAAATGTATATATAGTAGATAGTTTACATAATGCTCTATTACCACACTGTAACGCATGGGTAATTCGCTCATTTAAGCAGGGAATTTCGAACAATGTCGGAAGTTGTCATGTTATTAGATGGGCAATAGGGAGCTCTTGGATTAGAAGAATAAAAGATAAATGAATTAGATTCTAACATTATTACACGTCTTATCTGTAGTAATATAAGTGATTAAAATTCGTAGACTATTTCAGTTTTTTTCACTGATAGTAAGTATGTTTCGTTTTTATACGGATGTAAAAACTTAATTTATATTGTATTTCTCGTTCATAGGTGAGATTGTTCTATTCCAACATATTCTATCACATATTGTAAATCAGGTAAAGCACATCGCTAGTTAAAAGAATTCCTTAATTTTATCTTGGGTATCTGTAAATAATCTTCAATATTCTATTCAGACTTTTATTTAATCATTTCATGTTTAAGGAGGAATAAAATGGAATGTTGACTATCCTGTGTGATACATTGAAACATTACAAACTTAAAATCAATAGTAAGAAAACCAAAATTTTAGTTTTGAGCAAAGATGGCAGGGGAGTTAATACAAACATAACAGAAAATTCCAAAATAGAACAAGAACAACATTTCTGTTACCTGGGAAGCATTATAAGTGAAGAAAATAGTTGCACCAAAGAAATAAAAAGACGAATAGCTCTTGTTAAAGAGGACTTTCAATATAAAATAAGTATTTTAACAAATACCCATATAAGATTAGCAACAAGAAGGGATTTCATAAAATACTTCGTCTGGAGTGTACTATTTAACGGCTGTGAGTGCTGGACTATTGGAAAAAAAGGAAAGAGATTCATTGGAAGCAACTGAAATCTGGATTTGGAGGAAAACGACAAGGACATGCTGGACTGAAAAACCAAGACGAATTGAAATGTTCTATGAGAAATCAATTAATTAATTGATTAATTAATTTCGTGTGGCTATTTCTAGCCGACTGCAGCCCTTGTAAGGCAGACCCTCCGATGAGGGTGGGCGGTATTTGCCATGAATAGGTAACTGCGTGTTATTGTGGTTGAGGATAGTGTTGTGTGTGGTGTGTGAGTAGCAGGGATATTGGTGACGGCACAAACACCCTGCCCCGGGCCATTGGAATGAGCCAATGAAGGTTAAAATCCCCCACCCGGCCAGGAATCGAACCCGGGACCCTCTGAACCGAAGGCCAGTACGCTGACCATTCAGCCAACGAGTCGGACATAGCAAATCAATGAGCAATGGAGACTGATAAAGGATATAGAAAGAAATAAGTTAAAACTTTTAGGTGATATCCTGACACATAATGTCTTCCTAGTAAACGTCTTTGAAGGAAAAACACAAGGAAAGAAAGGAAGTGGTAAACATACTTGATGGGATATAAAGACTACAAGAAAGTGAAGAGAACTGCAGGATTGAAAGGAGGATGTTTTCAGGCTTCAGTGTATGATGATGAATTTCATGTCCAGTTCTGGCGAGTCATTATTGTTGCAATGTATCTGTTGGTATGGGCTAGAACAAATTTGTTACTTTCATAGACCTGTACAGTCTCATCTCGCGGTTTGATGGAATGAAGGCGACTGAAGTAACTTGCAACCACCCTCTTTTTGAATGATGCCAAAGGGGTGCTCGTAGGGTTGGTTAGTGGGTCAGTGTGCAGAAGAACAGCCGGAGATTTCACACACACAGTCGCTGGATAGCTGGTGAAAACCTTTCTTATAATAAATACGGTGATAAAAGCCGTGAATTTCTACTCTCGTATAGAGGTGATGTGGCTGCTTTCCTTTCATCATTGCTTGCGGCGGGAGTATTAAAGAATTCTGGGGCTATTTCTGCAATTTTCTGGAGTATTTCGTCCACGAATCTTTTGGTAGCTGGGGTTGGTGTCCGATTATAATTAGCCATCAAGTCTTCTGTGAAGGAAGATGTTCCTGGTAGTTGGTATACAAGTCAATTTGATAAAAATATTAAGATGAAGAGTGCTCTTTTTATGTATCTGACTTTATTTCTGCCCAAAGTTTTCAGATTGTACAGGTATTGAAGTGTTAACATAAATATACCTACTTAATAAATAATATTGTAATTAGAAATTTATTACTTCAAGATTGAAAGTATCAGAGCGAGTATCGAATGTGTAGACTAAAGATAATGGAATCGACTATTGACAAAATCTAGTATCAAGCTACCTCTAGTAATTCATTTTAGGAGTGTTTCTCTTCTTCCTTATAATGACGGAAACTTTTCGCGTATTTGCTGCTGATACGTAACAATTTGCAAGGCGTGATTTCCAGGGAGGATAGCTGGATGAAAGGGCAATTTCCATAGGCAATGCACCGTAACACAAACAGCTGATGTTAGACTATGATGTGCACTTTATTGCTACTCCGGCCAATTGTAGGTTTAGTGATGCGATTGATGGTCAGAATACGAAATGCTATACACCAACGTTCTGCATTACAATTAGTTAGGATACATGCATCTGCTATGCTTTGTTTTCCGTAATGTAACATTGTGCTATAACTAAGCACGTTGCACGCGCTTGATCAACTAATAAGTGCATGAAAGTAGAAGAACGAACAATCTCTTCGAGATCAGTGTGGAGGCTTGTGGATCGGAAATGCTACTTCAAAGAGTTATTATTATTATTATTATTATTATTATTATTATTATTATTATTATTATTATTATTATTATTATTATTATTAACAACAACAACCAATACATCGCAACTGGGAAATATCCCGGTGGCAATGAAAAAATCCCTTTCATTCAACAGTATTTACCGCAGTGGAACCATTCCTCCCGACTGACTCAAATCGACTTTCGTTATATTGCCTAAGAAAACCAATTAAAAATTCTGCATTGCTAGTTGCTTTACGTCGCACCGACACAGATAGGTCTTATGGTGACGATGGGACAGGAAAGGGCTTGGAGTGGGAAGGAAGTGGCCGTGGCATTAATTTGCCAGGTGTGAAAATGGGAAACCACGGAAAACCATCTTCAGGGCTGCTGATAGTGGGGTTCGAACCTACTATCTCCCGAATACTGGACACTGGCCGCACTTAAGCGACTGCAGTTATCGAGCTCGGTGAGCCACGTTCTGATAGTATTTCTCATAAATATGAGGAGAATATCGGAACCTCACAGTTTTTTTTTTTTTTTTTTTTTTTTTTTTTTTGCTAGTTTCTTTACGTCGCACCGAACCTCACAGTTTGGCTTCTGACATGGTTTTGGTACCGGAGAGGCATTATACACTCTGCAGGTATTAGTTCACCGGTGCCGACATGTCAATGTCGACGTTTTTGCTTGTTTCACCGACTAAGGAAAAGCCTTCGATACAATCCGCCATGACGAACTTATGAACATTCTTCGAGAATGAGGACTTGATGGGCGGGACATCAGTATTATTGATAATCTCTAGTGGAACCAGAGAGCTGGCATAAGAGTTGATGGTCGTGTCTCGGAAGAAGTCTCAGTTATGAAAGGAGTTCGCCAAGGCTGTATTATTTCACCCATGCTTTTCAAGATCTATTCAGGAAAGATTTTTCGAGATGCTCTTTACGGAAAGACTCAAGGAGTTGTGGTTAATGGTTTCATCATAGATAACATCAGGTATGCCGATGACACTGTGCTACTTGCAACCAATCTCCAGAATCAACAGGAACTATTTAACACTGTCACTGAAGCCAGCAGTGCCATGTGCTTGAGGCTTAATGTAAAGAAGACCAAGTGGAGTATTATAAACAGGAAAGAAGATGGCATTCGAAGTAAACTCACAGCAGAAAAGGACTATATCGCAAGAGTGGCAACATTTAAATAGCTGGGATGTTACATCAATGATGACTGCTACCTTGCTCATGAGATCCGATGCAGATTTGAGCAGGCAGGAACTGCTTTTTAGAGACTTGGAAAACTTTTGACAAGCCATGACCTTTCCATTATACTACGGACGCGAGTACTCCAGTGCTACTTTTCAGCATTCTGTTCTACGGCGTTGATTCATGGACACTAACTGAGACCATGTGCGAGAAGTTACGTATCATTCAAAATGTGGACGTACCGAAGGATGCTGAAGATACTTTGGGCAGCTAAAATGACCAATATAGAAGTTTTTCACCGTATAAAGAAAGAGCCAGAAATTCTCCCTACCATCAATAGAAGGAAGCTAGAATACCTTGGTCGTATGAAGAAAGTAATACTCCAAGGGAAAATTAATGGAAAACGTGGTCCGGGGAGAAGTAGGACATCGTGGCTCGGCAACCTGAGCCAGTGGTTTGGGGTGACAAAGCTTACTCTGTTTAGAACAGCTATGAACAAACAACAGATCATGCTACTGATCGCCAACGTTCTTCTCATGATGATGGCTCATGATGATGAAGGAGGAGAAGAAGGAGAATGATTACGTACAGTAGTGTGATAATAAAGTGAAGTTAAAACATAACTACCCAACTACAACAACAAGAGTACAATAAACAATTCCATGGAAAGAAAATATTTCAAGATATACTACTAGTTTGACATTCTAAATCCAACATCATCATATACAAATTCAGACACAACTTAACTACCTCCTGTGCTTAACAATACGGCTTACAATACTATAGGTTGAGCTTACTACTAGCTTAATATTTCAAGCTGCCCAGAAGTCTATAGCTAACAAATATCATATGAATCCTTTAGCAGTTGCTATAAGAACTGTAACTCAATAAAACCGTCATATCTGCACTTCCTGTATTCGTGTGCACACTGGATCCACCGGAAATAAGAGAGCTGATCAACTAGCAAAAGCTGCTGCTCAGTCAAATCTGGAAGTTATGTACGACAGTTCTTCCTTATGTTATGCAGGAAGATAAATCAGAGAACATATTTTGAATCAGTGTAACCTCCTCTGGACCTCTGCTTCAAATGGATCTGTTACTAGAAGACTATATTTTCTCACAGTTTACAACCAACTTCAGCGCAAACTTTCGGTGCCAACTTTTGAGTTAGCACAATTTATGTCAGGCCATGGAAATTTCAAATCATATTTTGAACGTTTCAAAATTATTTTGACAAGTGACTGTTCTTGCTTTTTTTTGGGGGGGGGGGGGCTACTGAAACAGTTGATCATTCAATATTTTATTGTACTGTGTTTGCAAGAGCAAGATTTGATTTAGACTTTCATTTGAAGTGCCACTATATCTTATTTCCATACAGAAATGCTGTTATAAACATTTCCTAATTTTCATTAATCGCATCTTTCGTAAACTGGTTCTGTAAATTACCATCATTATGTTACGTATGTATGTTTCAAATATAATCCTAAAATACTTTGTAAAATAGGGTTCATTTGTATTGGATATTTTTTATAATATTACAAGTTATAATAAAGTAAAGTTATAACATGATTACCCAACAACAAAACAACAACAACAACAACAACAACAAGCCATTCCATGGAAAGAAAATGTTACAAGAAATACTACTAATTTAAGGCTCTAAATCGAGCGTCATCATATACAAATTCAGACACAGCTTAACTATTTCCAGTGTTTTTACGGCTTGCAGTACTATAGGTTGAGCTTATTTCTAGCTTAACATTACAAGTGATAATAATGTTTGAAATTAAGAGGGTTTCTCCTATTCAATACAAAGATGTTTATTAACGTGAAAGAATCAAATATCGTTCACATGAGGTACTAGTTTCGGCACCAAATATGTGCCATCATCAGCCACAAAGTCAAATCGGGCATACACAATAAAACCTTAAAACAACTTTAAACACACTATAACACCTGCATGGATGATTATAAAATAAAATATGGTACATGATGAAGTTGCATTTCATTTTAAAATCCGTTAAAATGATGACTCCGTTGTTGTATACCCGTGGCGGTTTGTCCAGCTTGTATATATCTTTAGTTTTCTAAAACTGTTAAATTATGCTGCGGAGTTTAATGTCATATGAAGTTGACACTATGTGTGTTCTGTAGTTTGGTTCCGAAAAATAAACGTAAACATGAACTTGGTCAGATCCAAAGAATTAATTCCCACTTCAATATGGGTTAAGGAACCTTGAGCAGCCTGAGTGATCGGCGGACGGAGCTGGACTTAATTTCAAACATTGTAATCCCACTTCAATACGGATCATGAAATTTCTAAATATTAATTACAAGTGATAATAAGGTAAAGTTGAAAAATACCTACCCAACAACAAAACTACAACAACAACGAGCAATTCCATGGAAAGGAAATATTACAAGAAATACTTCTAGTTTAACATTCTAAATCCAGCATCATAGGCTAATAAAAGGCACATAGAAGGTACCCATGCTCGGGTATGGTACCACTTCTAAGGATTTACAACTTTCTGGTCTGGATTGCTCATGGTGTTCGATAGTATTTAACTACTGCAATGCATGTGGACGAAATACTGAAAATAAAATTAGAAGTTGAAATGGTATCTTTTGAAGAGACACCCCTCAATTATAGAGGCATATAGACATTGCCCATTCAACACAATATACTCTCCGAAACACTCCAGAAAAGAATCGGAGATCATTTTGATAAAACTATTCGTGAGTACCAGGCTGGTTCCAGAAAAGTACGTTCCTGCCTAGAACAAATTTGAAATCTGAAGACTCCATAATACGATCGGCAGAGCTGCAGAACCACCGGAATTAAATATATAATATACAGCGATTAGTGATCCCATCCTTCATAATGAGTGTCGATGTCGAATCAAGGATCGATACTCATACAGTTACTGGTGATCTGGATACCCTGTTTAGATCTGTGAACGACTGAACATTAGGAGAACACACTTGACTACAGCTTTCTTCCGGTAGGTGGATAAGAGTCGCCCATAATACACTGACTGACAGAGCAAATGCAACACCAAGAAGGAGTGGTCAGAACTTTATGCCAATTGCAGGGTAGACTGACGTCACTGAGGTATGCACATGATGTGAAATGCGCCGCTGTGCTGCGCACGTAGCGAACGATAAATGGGACACGGCGTTGGCGAATGGCCCACTTCGTACCGTGATTTCTCAGCCGACAGTCATTGTAGAACGTGTTGTCGTGTGCCACAGGACACGTGTATAGCTAAGAATGCCAGGCCGCCGTCAACGGAGGCATTTCCAGCAGACAGACGACTTTACGAGGGGTATGGTGATCGGGCTGAGAAGGGCAGGTTGGTCGCTTCGTCAAATCGCAGCCGATACCCATAGGGATGTGTCCACGGTGCAGCGCCTGTGGCGAAGATGGTTGGCGAAGGGACATGTGGCACGTGCGAGGGGTCCAGGCGCAGCCCGAGTCTCGTCAGCACGCGAGGATCGGCGCATCCGCCGCCAAGCGGTGGCAGCCCCGCACGCCACGTCAACCGCCATTCTCCAGCATGTGCAAGACACCCTGGCTGTTCCAATATCGACCAGAACAATTTCCCGTCGATTGGTTGAAGGAGGCCTGCATTCCCGGCGTCCGCTCAGAAGACTACCATTGACTCCACAGCATAGACGTGCACGCCTGGCATGGTGCCGGGCTAGAGCGACTTGGATGAGGGAAAGGCGGAACGTCGTGTTCTCCGATGAGTCACGCTTCTGTTCTGTCAGTGATAGTCACCGCAGACGAGTGTGGCGTCGGCGTGGAGAAAGGTCAAATCCGGCAGTAACTGTGGAGCGCCCTACCGCTAGACAACGCGGCATCATGGTTTGGGGCGCTATTGCGTATGATTCCACGTCACCTCTAGTGCGTATTCAAGGCACGTTAAATGCCCACCGCTACGTGCAGCATGTGCTGCGGCCGGTGGCATTCCCGTACTTTCAGGGGCTGCCCAATGCTCTGTTTCAGCAGGACAATGCCCGCCCACACACTGCTCGCATCTCCCAACAGGCTCTACGAGGTGTACACATGCTTCCGTGGCCAGCGTACTCTCCGGATCTCTCACCAATCGAACACGTGTGGGATCTCATTGGACGCCGTTTGCAAACTCTGCCCCAGCCTCGTACGGACGACCAACTGTGGCAAATGGTTGACAGAGAATGGAGAACCATCCCTCAGGACACCATCCGCACTCTTATTGACTCTGTACCTCGACGTGTTTCTGCGTGCATCGCCGCTCGCGGAGGTCCTACATCCTACTGAGTCGATGCCGTGCGCATTGTGTAACCTGCATATCGGTTTGAAAT
Organism: Anabrus simplex; assembly: GCF_040414725.1. Classification (NCBI taxonomy): domain Eukaryota; kingdom Metazoa; phylum Arthropoda; class Insecta; order Orthoptera; family Tettigoniidae; genus Anabrus; species Anabrus simplex. The sequence continues at coordinate 98,616,566 of NC_090267.1, forward strand.
AAACATCAATTATTCATCCGTGCCGTCTCTGTTTTTTCCCCAACTTTCATCCCTTTCGAACCACTCCTCCTTGGTGTTGCATTGTCACTGTCAGTCAGTGTATTATGTACGAACTGCACGCCTTGCAGTACGTCTGGGCTGTTCCTGTGACCATAGAGTTAGTACATAGTACACCAGAGATGGCACCAGTACCTCCGTCTGTGAGAGAATGACTGCGGTGAGTGAGCGTGTTGAAATCTCAGCTGTTTCGCTGAACGTTCTCTCCACTGTATTCACGTTTAAATCTGTGTGGATATTGATATGGTTTAAAATTCTTACACGTCAACATTCTCAGATACTACAGTATAGTTGTGATGCTTCTGTTCTGTAGGAAGAAAGCCCAAATAGCTTAAATACAGGAGAAATGCGCGGTAGAACAGGGTGGTTGTGATTAAGTAACACAAAATCAATTTACTGTTCATATTAAATCTTCAAACAACGTACTTTAAGATTGGAGGATATATATTTCTCTATCTTTTGTGTAAATGGCCAGGAGTTAAGCATAATTTTATCCAACGACTGAAAATATTCTCTCTCGTACGAAGCGAATGTTTCTCCGCAATGGTAGTGAATACTTCCGAGTTAGGTAGTTATGAAAATGAGGACAGGAACGTTAGTACTATCACATGATGTTGCTCCTCCATTGAGAAAGCCGGCTACCAAGGATGTATGCAGGTCTCGGAACCTCTGTAAATATGAGTGTGACGATACTAGCAACATTTTCTCGATAAGCGGAAGAAGGGCGTTATTTTTTGTAAACTTTTAACTGTTTTGTTTTTTGTACAAGTCAGTTATGTATATCGTCGATGTCCCTCGAAATTGGGGTCCTATAAATTGAGAAGTGCGTTTAGTTGTATTTTATTTGTACGGTTTCGGGAACTTCACACTAATAGGGCATGGAGTAAAGCGTTTCCGTGGAGTTGGAGGACGGATACTCACGAGCTCAGCTGGCACTTCTCTTATGCAATACGAATTTAGAAGTGTCTATTACACTTATTGCAATGGACTGGGAGTCACAGAGCAGAACCACCAACATAACTCAGCACCAGCCACCACTGATTATAAGAAACAAAACAATCAGAAGTTACAGATACGTGACCGTGTTCGTTTATTTTAAGAATCCATGCAAGTCCATGGACCGAGAGTCGTTACCAATTGTTCTGGAAAAACTTGAGAGGAACGATATGTCCAGAAACGCGATTAAACAGACACATACCAACACTGTGTCGAAAGAGAAATTCACGTACAGTATGAGACTTCGGAATCGTTCGAAATAAAAACTGGTGTCATACAAGGTGATGGAACCTCACCGCTTTTTTCAACTGTCTTTTGGAAAAGATAACTGGAGAGTAGTGGAAGGCACTAACCTAAGAAGAAAGAAACGAAGGTGGGTTCATATTAGGTCCCAAACTCAAAGGAGTATATGATTACAGTAGGTCTTTGCGGGTGACTTGGTCATTTTTTCTAACAATATCAATTCAGCAATACAAAAAAGAACACCACTTTCCTATTTTCCTGTCTCAGAAATCATAGAAAAACTACTTGAGTATTAGAACAGTTTTGAACTGGAGTTTTCTAATCGGGGACCAACCTGGGAAGACTGGTTTTTAACTATGGAAAATTAAAATGGGCTGTATTTTCATTCAAACCTTAAATATCACCTGCGTGTGTTGGCAATAATGCCCATCATGCTCCAGGCAAGGTTATAACCTACTTGCAGGGATAATACAAGGGTTGGTTTTTAGGTTTTGGAAACTATTTTTTTCATTGAGATATAGAACACATACATGTTTCTAAATTCCATAAGCCTTTGATACAGTCACCAGCGTTGGGTACAACGTGTTTCCAGCGAGACGTTGGCACTGCACAGTCTGTCGATGGTGCGAAGAGAGCGGTCGGTGGCCTGAAAAACGTCTTCAGTTCTACGGAAGTGCTTCCCGCGTAGTGGTTTCTTCATCTTAGGGGTTAGGTCGAAGTCACAGACACTTAAACCCGGAAAGTACGGGGGTGATAGAGCTCGCCCAGCAATTGAACAATTCAGACACAGCTACTGCTGTGTGTGCCGTAGCACTGTCACAGAATGATGGGTGGGTTATCCACGAAGTGTCGCCGTTTTCTTCTCATAGCTGCTCGCAGATTGTTTTGCAAAATAGTAATTAACGGTACACGTTAAGATCATATCCGATGCACCTTCACTAATGCGGACATGGTCTGTACATGTTCGTCAATTACTGATGGGTGTCCAACACATGTTCGCGTCCTCTTTGCGACTTCTAGCACACTGGAATTTTAACCAGCTTTGGCAAGAATAACAGAGCCGGGCACCGTTGCCGGTTGTCCTGGAGCATGGTTGCCAAAAGTTAAAAACCAATCTATGTAATTAAGATATTGAGAGCTAGTTTTTTTTTTTTTTTGCTAGGGGCTTTACGTCGCACCGACACAGATAGGTCTTATGGCGACGATGGGACAGGAAAGGCCTAGGAGTTGGAAGGAAGCGGCCGTGGCCTTAATTAAGGTACAGCCCCAGCATTTGCCTGGTGTGAAAATGGGAAACCACGGAAAACCATCTTCAGGGCTGCCGATAGTGGGATTCGAACCTACTATCTCCCGGATGCAAGCTCACAGCCGCGCGCCTCTACGCGCACGGCTAACTCGCCCGGTGAGAGCTAGTTTGGCTCTAGGATATATACCAATGAGCGGAGACACACAACCCTGTGGCGTTTATTCCAAAACCTGAGAAATCTACGTATATAACGCAAGCCAAGGCCCTGAGTCCTGTCACACTCATGTCACTTATTCTCAAACCTTTTGAGAAAATGGTTGATCTGCACGTTAGGGATTATGTTCTGGTTAATACACCATTACAGCAGAACCAGCATGCTTACAGAGCACTATTGTAAAAATTAATTGGAGAAAAATGTTGAATTGAATGAATAATAATAATCGTATGGCCTCAGCTACCGTTTGCAGACATTTCGATTTGACGCCATCTGGCTGTCTGCTCGTCAATTTCGACGTTCCGGTTTACTCTGTCTGCCATCTAGCGGACCTAGAGTAAACCGGATCTCTCTTGGGCGTCTATGGCTGAGATTTAATTAATTTTGTCGGGTAAATACCAAATGTATCACCAGAGTTCTTTTACATGCCGACATCGTACGACATGGAGTGTCGAATGGACTTTTTTCCGCCCTTCAAAAATCCGACTACCTCTGCCGGGTTTGAACCCGCTATCTTGGGATCCGGAGGCCGACACTCTACCACGGATCCACAGAGGAAGCTATTGAATGAATGAATGAATAGAAGACTTTTCTCTCCTAGTTACGGTTGACCACCAACTGAGAGAGAAAACATCCGACCCTCGCAATCATTACAATCACATGTAACTACATTCGAAATCGGTTCTAACGACAGCGAAGGGACCGTCAATGAACGGTCGTTGTAACCGATAGTCGCAAAAACAGTTTTTTTGTTCGTTGCTAAAAATGTCGTATCTGTAAGTTTTAGACTGCACACTTACATGGTTAATTAACAGAATTAAGTTAAAACTTCAAAGCACGTACCTGAAAGAAGTAAGCAGTATTTGTAGAGCGTGACTGCGAGGAATTGCATTGGCTTTCACTTGAAGAATAAATAGGTCCATCCATCGGCACATTGTTTGTTCTTTTATGTTTAAACTATCTAAGTTAAGATTCTTCAACATTTTTGTGCTCAGCTATTGTGGCAAGCTTGATTTTTTAAATAAATTTCTTCGAAAGAAGACTGGCTTTTCTCTCTGGCTTCGAAACTGTAGAAATCATTCAGTGCGATACACACAAATTCTTCCCGATGCTGACGTTTGTTTACAAATGTTCTAATCACAGTATTATGTGTGATTTTTCTACGATATTAAACACCTTCCTTTTACTACACAGCGATGCTTGCCTTGACTGTTAACGGACAGACTGATTTGATATGTACAATAATATTCTTTAAATTCTTGTCAACAGTCCCCAAATACGTAACAAACAAAAATCGACATTGGACATTATAGCCGATACATTTCTCCGAAAATATGATAAAAATACGTGGTTATATAAGTTACGATATGACGTAATAAGCGAGTTTTTAAATACAGTGTTTATATAGGATTTGTACGGCACCGTTAGATTTCGCCGTTATATCAAATACATCAATCAATCAATCAATCAATCAATCAATCAATCAATCAATCAATACTGATCTGCATTTAGGGCAGTCGCCCAGGTGGCAGATTCCCTATCTGTTGCTTTCCTAGCCTTTTCCGAAATGATTTCAAAGAAATTGGAAATTTATTGAACATCTCCCTTGGTAAGTTATTCCAATCCCTAACTCCCCTTCCTATAAATGAATATTTGCCCCAGTTTGTCCTCTTGAATTCCAACTTTATCTTCATATCGTGATCTTTCCTACTTTTATAAACGCCATTCAAACCTATTCGTCTACTAATGTCATTCCACGCCATCTCTCCGCTGACAGCTCGGAACATACCACTTAGTCGAGCAGCTGTTCTTCTTTCTCTCAATTCTTCCCAACCCAAACATTGCAACATTTTTGTAACGCTACTCTTTTGTCGGAAATCACCCAGAACAAATCGAGCTGCTTTTCTTTGGATTTTTTCCAGTTCTTGAATCAGGTAATCCTGGTGAGGGTCCCATACACTGGAACCATACTCTAGTTGGGGTCTTACCAGAGACTTATATGCACTCTCCTTTACATCCTTACTACAACCCCTAAACACCCTCATAACCATGTGTAGAGATCGGTACCCTTTATTTACAATCCCATTTATGTGATTACCCCAGTGAAGATCTTTCCTTATATTAACACCTAGATACTTACAATGATCCCCAAAAGGAACTTTCACCCCATCAACGCAGTAATTAAAACTGAGAGGACTTTTCCTATTTGTGAAACTCACAACCTGACTTTTAGCCCCATTTATCAACATACCATTGCCTGCCGTCCATCTCACAACATTTTCGAGGTCACATTGCAGTTGCTCACAATCTTGTAACTTATTTATCACTCTATAGAGAATAACATCATCCGCAAAAAGCCTTACCTCCGATTCCACTCCTTTACTCATATCATTGATATATATAAGAAAACATAAAGGTCCGATAACACTGCCCTGAGGAACTCCCCTCTCAACTATTACAGGGTCAGACAAAGCTTCACCTACTCTAACTCTCTGAGATCTATTTTCTAGAAATATAGCAACCCATTCAGTCACTCTTTTGTCTAGTCCAATTGCACTCATTTTTGCCAGTAGTCTCCCATGATCCACCCTATCAAATGCTTTAGACATGTCAAGCGATACAGTCCATTTGACCTCCAGAATCCAAGATATCTGCTATATCTTGCTGGAATCCTACAAGTTGAGCTTCAGTGGAATAACCTTTCCTAAAACCGAATTGCCTTCTATCGAACCAGTTATTAATTTCACAAACATGTCTAATATAATCAGAAAGAATGCCTTCCCAAAGCTTACATACAATGCATGTCAAACTTACTGGCCTGTAATTTTCAGCTTTATGTCTATCACCCTTTCCTTTATACACAGGGGCTACTATAGCAACTCTCCATTCATCTGGTATAGCTCCTTCGACCAAACAATAATCAAATAAGTACTTCAGATATGGTACTACATTCCAACCCATTGTCTTTAGTATATCCCCAGAAATCTGATCAATTCCAGCCGCTTTTCTAGTTTTCAACTTTTGTATCTTATTGTAAATGTCATTGTTATCATATGTAAATTGTATTACTTCTTTGGCCTTAGTCTCTTCCTCTATCTCGACATTATCCTTGTAACCAACAATCTTTACATACTGCTGACTGAATACTTCTGCCTTTTGAAGATCCTCACATACACACTCCCCTTGTTCATTAATTATTCCTGGAATGTCCTTCTTGGAACCTGTTTCTGCCTTAAAATACCTATACATACCCTTCCATTTTTCACTAAAATTTGTATGACTGCCAATTATGCTTGCCATCATGTTATCCTTAGCTGCCTTCTTTGCTAGATTCAATTTTTTAGTAAGTTCCTTCAATTTCTCCTTACTTCCACAGCCATTTCTAACTCTATTTCTTTCCAGTCTGCACCTCCTTCTTAGTCTCTTTATTTCTCTATTATAATAAGGTGGGTCTTTACCATTCCTTACCACCCTTAAAGGTACAAACCTGTTTTCGCATTCCTTAACAATTTCTTTAAACCCATCCCAGAGTCTGTTTACATTTTTATTTACCATTTTCCACCGATCATAGTTACTTTTTAGAAACTGCCTCATACCTGCTTTATCAGCCATATGGTACTGCCTAACAGTCCTACTTTTAAGACCTTCCTTTCTATCGCATTTATTTTTAACTACCACAAAAACAGCTTCATGATCACTAATACCATCTATTACTTCAGTTTCCCTATAGAGCTCATTTGGTTTTATCAGTACCACATCCAGGATATTTTTCCCTCTGGTTGGTTCCATCACTTTCTGAATCAGCTGTCCTTCCCATATTAATTTATTTGCCATTTGTTGGTCATGCTTCCTGTCGTTCGCATTTCCTTCCCAATTTACATCTGGCAAATTCAGATCTCCCGCTACAATCACATTTCTTTCCATGTCGTTTCCAACATAGCAGACTATCCTATCAAATAATTCCGAATCCGCATCAGTGCTACCCTTTCCCGATCTGTACACTCCAAATATATCAAGTTGCCTATTATCTTTAGAAATGAGCCTTACACCTAGAATTTCATGTGTCTCATCTTTAACTTTTTCGTAGCTTGCAAATTCTTCTTTCACCAGAATGAAAACTCCCCCTCCCACCTTTCCTATCCTATCTCTACGATACACACTCCAGTGCCGTGAGAAAATTTCTGCATCCATTATATCATTTCTCAGCCATGATTCAACTCCTATTACAATATCTGGTAAATATATATCTATTAAATTACTTAATTCTATTCCTTTCTTTACAATACTTCTACAGTTCAGCACTAACAATTTTATGTCATCCTTACTTGATTCCCAGTTCCCTGTTCCCTTATCACCGCTCCCTAGGCCATCCCGTTTCCCTGAATGTACCTCCCTATTACCCTTCCAAACAAATTTCCTAACTTATACGTACCACTGCGGTTTAAATGAAGGCCATCCGAGCGCAGATCCCTATCTCCTACCCACCCATTAGGATCTAGAAATTTCACTCCCAGTTTCCCACATACCCACTCCATAGTCTCATTTAAATCCCCAATCACCCTCCAGTCAGTATCCCTCCTAAACAGTATTCCACTAATAACAATCTCCGCTTTCTTAAACTTCACCCGTGCTGCATTTACCAGATCCCACACATCTCCAACTATGTTGGTACTTATATCAGCTTGCCTTACGTTGTTGGTACCAACGTGAAACACTACCACCTTCTCCTTCCCCTCCTCCCTCTCTTCTACTTTCCTCAACATCTGCCTCAACCTAATTCCTGGATAACATTCTACCCTGGTTCCCTTTCCTCCACACACTTTCCCCACGTGTCTAACGATGGAATCCCCCATGACCAGAGCCTCAACCCTACCCACCTCATTTGATCCCCTCCCCTCCTGGTCAGCCCTATCTTTCCTGATAGCTGCAGAAGCTACTTCCTCCTTCCTTTTCTCCTTCCCATGACCCTGTTCCACCTGTCTTTTCCTATCCTCTACTCTACATTTCCCTTTCCTACCTTTTCCCTTCCTCCTACTTCCATGCATCTCAGCAACAGTTCCCTGTCTCTCATCTTCCCTCTGTTGTTCTACCTGGAGTGACTCGTACCGATTTCGCACAGACACCTGTCCTGAATTCTGATCCTGAATAGAGCCCTTGGCCTGCAATCTCCTTCCCCTTAGAACGTTAGACCACCTGTCTTCTACAACTCCTCCCTTTCCTTCCCCTCCCTCTTGTATACCTACTGTAACCTGTACATTGTTTGAGGGAGTCCTATCTTCCTTCCTTCTTCTGTGAGAATCCTAATTATCTCCCTCAAACTTTCCAACTCCTCCCTCATACCCCTCAATGCCTCACCACACCCACAATAAGTACACTCGCGCTCCTTAGCCATTCTTTACGGGAGAAAAATTATAAATTAAAAAAATAAATGAATGGAGGGATATATTGTCTGGGATAGTACACAACAATAAGGTAATTAATATACGACTACACTACAATACTACTTAGTCGTGCTCTATTTTTTTTAATCCTACAACCCCTAACAGGATAAAAACTGCTGTTAATTACTGAATATCGAAAGTAATACACAAGAACTACACAATTCCAAACTGCAATTAAGCCTATCCTAATTTCAACAATATTTTAGTAAGAGTTTCTACGGATACCTCTACTACACCAGTACTACACAAATATTTTACAATAATAAAATAAGCACACTAAATTCTAATAGGATATTACTCGTATACTACTGTACAGTACACTACAGTAATTTTTAAACTACTTTCAGACGTATCGTAATTACGATACCGGTACCGTACCGTATGTCACTACTAAGCACAACAGAAATGAAATTTGCAAGAACTACTGTACTCAAAGATTACCAAGGAAGCTAAATGCTTAGACAAATTATTATTAGTATTAGGGTCTAATAGATACACACGAATATAGCAAGCAAGATACGGCACTATCTAAATGTACGGTACCGTACTGTATCTATACTACAATGTATCTACACTACACTATACTGCGTTTGGTTAAATGCTTAAGTATCAAAAGGATTGCCGTACACGAAGAAAAACACGAATATAACTGGATACTATCTAATATATTATACCTTATCTTCACTACAATTCTACTGAAATGTGGTTATGTGATTATTACAGCTGGTGGATTACTATTATTTTCCCTACTCCACGGGACGGAGAAAAAAAAAGTGTCCTTAATTAGGCCTACTGAAAAATACGAGGTTGTCTACAATAATTTCTCAAATATTTCTGTCAAAACTACTACTACTATTTACTCCAGGGACTTGAACTGCAATTACTGGGATATATGAACTTTATTATTATTAGCTAACCGCTCATAAATACTGAAAGATCAAGGGAGCGAAATATAAATTACGGATACTAACTACTTACTCAGAAGTACAAATGAATGGAATACAAGGTCAGCTGATTTTTATTTATATTTACTTGACTACACTACACCCTTTGTTCACGACTGTAGCCAACAATGCAATATTTGAATATGAGGAGCGACAATAATCAATAACAATACGACTGTTAACTATTACCGTGCAATCTCTTTAACTTCTTTTTAAATGGAAGTTTACAGGCGAATCGTGTTTTTTAATGTAGTAAATTATTACTTTCGCGATAGTTTGAACGTAGGATCTACACGAAATACCGGAGAAGTTGCTGCAGAAGTTACTGTACTATTCCTTATGATAATCTGCCTTTGTAAGTACAACCAACGAACCTACAGATACCGGTATTTACAAATATTTTTCAAGTTAATATTTTTACCTAAAGTATTACCTAAACCTAAATTCGAAACAAGTTGCACCTAGCTAGCCTACTTAACCTAGAAAACGTAATTTACTGAAGACCAACTGAATTACTTGTTACAAAATTTAAATAATTATTACTACTCCCAATTTCTACCAACAAGCACTAAACACCACTATATAAACAGCACTAAATGAATCAGATATACACAAAATTAAGCTATTTCAATAGGTTTTCACTACTTTATCACTACAATAATGCAAGAGCTCTCTCAACAGCCAACCGTTCTCAAGCGCATCCAACATCGTTAAAAGGTAAGTCGTAATGAGCGAGTTTTTAAATACAGTGTTTATATAGGATTTGTACGGCACCGTTAGATTTCGCCGTTATATCAAATACATCGTTAAAAGGTAAGTCGTAATGAGCGAGTTTTTAAATACAGTGTTTATATATTATTTGTACGGCACCGTTAGATTTCGCTTTTATATCAAATACCTTGTTAAAAGCTATGTCGTAATGAACGGTTTCGACTGTAGGCCTGTTATTCTTAGAACTCTAGAATTAAAGGTGGTGACATTAAGAGTATTCCTGAGCTTTAAAAAAAGTTATTTTGACTATACAACCTTTCATTCTGTGATCACCGAAGTTAGGGTGCGTGGTCTTGAAGAAATATTATACAGGATGGTCGTAAAATATGTGAACCGGGTATTGAGCCTTGGAGGGGGCTTTGTGAGGTGGTGTTGTTAAACCTGCAAGTGGCTTAAGACTGGCTTGAGAGTTCCAATCGAATAAAAATAAACTTCGCCCGGGGAGGGATTGAAACACGGAGCTTCGAACTGATAGGATCGCGCCATAGCAAGTGCGCTGCGTTGGCACTGACTGAAACCGACGGAGGTATTGTGTTCGGTGCTGGTTCCTCGGTGTGGGTCTCAAACTGGTCAGAAATCACGTGCAGATGTAGCAACATCACCTCCTAAAGCCCATCTGAATTCGCCCGCGAAGCGAGCTGATTGGCTAACTTCAGTACTTAACAAAATAAAAACAGCGCGAGATAACGAATTACTTTTTTCCAATTATTTATCAGTATGACCAACCCTCCTCGTTTACGTTGTTTCTGACCACCCTGTACAGGTGGTTTGAGTCAATGCCTCGAAACAGAGGGATTCACACATGCACAGAAATGGAGACCCGACGTAAACAATCAACACTGTCCCACTCCAGTACTCTGAAAAGGATGGGAAGGGAACGAACGCGTACAATAGCGCTGAAGGTACAGTGTATGTATTGCTATACATCCACCACTGTGCCCATTTCAATCACAACAGTCTTGTAGCGAGCCGTCTACCGGCAGTAATGTGTTAAGCAAGGAGGTCATGCTTTGTTTACATCGGGACACCATTTCTGTGCACGCGTGTACACGTGTCCCTAATAGGGAGCAGTACAGCGACTAATGTTATTGACGGCTGTCCGCAAGGAGACGTGTTATCACTCCTCTTCTGTGGAATCTTGTGGTAGACGGACTGATAAATGTACAGCAGTTTAGACTGTAACATCTTTATTACAAAAGAAGTCCCACATTACAATACAATTATCAATGTAGTTAAAATCAATTAGTACATGTTTCGTACTTATATTGTGTACATCATCAGCTATAGCTTAAATATCATTCAAAATCTTGACTTGTGCTTTGGGCGACGTTGTGTGAAATCATGTTCAAGCCAGGTTGTTAAGAGCTCAGGTATTGAAAGAACATGTATTCCCGCTGGCTTTAGTTGGTTTATCCACGAGGATATATGTTCTTTCAAGACAAGATTTTCTCCAAACTAAAAAAATGGTATTATAACGTATAAACCAACATGATGTATGTTAAGGATAGTCCAAGTTTGTGCCTTATTTTACAGTCACCGAAAGACTTTTAAACAACAAGACCTTTATATTTTAGCCTTTATATAATTTTACCCATTTCTTATTATGTGATACCTTTATCCTTTAATTTTAAATGGTATTTATGCTATAGCTGATGATGTCCACGATACTAGGACGAAACATGAACTAATTGATTTTTTTTTTGCTAGGGGCTTTACGTCGCACCGACACAGATAGGTCTTATGGCGACGATGGGATAGGAAAGGCCTAGGAGTTGGAAGGAAGCGGCCGTGGCCTTAATTAAGGTACAGCCCCAGCATTTGCCTGGTGTGAAAATGGGAAACCACGGAAAACCATTTTCAGGGCTGCCGATAGTGGGATTCGAACCTACTATCTCCCGGATGCAAGCTCATAGCCGCGCGCCTCTACGCGCACGGCCAACTCGCCCGGTCTAATTGATTTTAATTACATTGATATTTGTATTGTAAGGTGGGATTCTGTGAACTATTTTGTATTCTTTACATCTATGGCTATTATGAAGATATTGTTATCCCTGTTGAAGGAAAATTTACAAACTCTGTTGAGGAAGGAACTAAAAATAACAGTATTCATCTACTTCCCTTCAGAATAATTTCCCAAGTCACCTGGCATCATTCAACAACATCTCATTACTCTTCTTTTAGATTGATTTATTTTCATCTTTCAAAGACTGCCCTATCCAACAAGCAAGCTAACATTCTTCGCCATCCATTCTCCCATTAATAATCTTATAGATTTCCGCTAACAAGATGCTGAAACCTAACCGACGTTACATTTCTAAAAGTTCCTGCTCATGATGGGGCGAATCTTCGTCCTCAAGGTTAAGAACCGTCGTACGTAACCGAGCGTGCTGTAGATCGATAAAACGCAGCTGACGGGGAAAAGACCTCTGGTAAAGTTCATCTGTTCAGATTTCTCAAACAGTAGTTTACATTTATGTATGAAAGGTAGTCATCCAGTTGTAAGTTTTGTACACTCTCACGTCAGTACTTAAAGTTGTCATATCAATGCCACTGTAATCTATAATTTTTTTGGAAGGAGAGGGCCGAGGCCTTAAGGGGACTTGTATGTGAAAATGGCCATATTTGCTTATATTCATGGTACTCCTGCTACTGAAATTTAGAGCGCATAAGGTTATAATTATTTTGATACTTTCGCTATACCTTTAGAAATAGTTTAAACACATACACGTTGTGCTTTCCCAACAATTAGTTTTGTAATGATTTTATGAATGAGGTTTTGTAACATTCAATGAATTGTGTCACTTCATGAGTTGGTACACGTGTCTCAGAAACCTGCAACGTTACTGGAATGAAACTTTTCATAGACCTTGACCATCATCTGATCTTCAAAGTAGACCATTATTGCATTTCACGTATGTGAGAATTCTACCGTGTGAATGTTTATATTTACAAATAAAAAAGTATTGAACATATTCAGTGGCTGGTTCTAACAATATATGGGTATTATTTCACCTAGAAACCTAAAAATTGTCTGCATTAATATAATATCTATCTAAGAGTTCTTAATAAAATTTCAGACCTCTAACTTCAATATTTTATGAGATGCTATCTTGTGGTAGACAAACTGATGAAAGTACAGCAGTTTAGACTACAACATCATTATTACATACTATAAATTTCATAAACATACAATAAAATTATCAATGTAATTAAAATCTTGTTGCTTGTTGTTTTAAGGGGCCTAACATCGAAGGTCATCGGCCCGTAATTAAAATCAATTAGTACACGCTTCGTACTTATATCCATGAAGTGACAACATTTATTGAACGTTAAAAAACTCATAAAAAATACATAACAAAAGTATTTTTTGGAAAGCAAAACTTTTATGGGTTTAAAATACTTCTAAATGTATAATGAAATTATCAAAATAATTATAACCTTGTGCATTCTAAACTTCAGTAGCAGGAGTACCATGAATGTAAGGAAGTATTGGGATATTTTCTATGATGTTCACGTATATGTCCCCTTAATTAGGGTACAGCCGCAGCATGTGCCTGGTGTGAAATTAGGAAACCATGGAAAATCATTTTCAGGGGCTACCGACAGTGGAGTTCGAACCCACTATCTCGCGAATGCAAGCTCACACTGACTCTAAATGGTACCATTCAAAATATTAAATAATATTCCCCACTATCGGCAGCCCTGAAGATGGTTTTCCGTGGTTTCCCATTTTCACACCAGGCGAATGCTGGGCATGCACCTTAATTAAGGCCACGGCCGCTTCCTTCCCACTCCTAGCCCTTTCCTGTCCCATCGTCGTCATAAGACCTATCTGCGTCGGTGCGACGCAGATATAGTAAGTATACTGCTGTGTAAATGGGTGTTATTTTCATAGCCTACAAATAATAAAGTCTGGTGCAAGGAATAACCCAACAAGCTCTAGGGGAAAATGGAGTCAAATTTCCGTTTGGGAAAATCAAATGGAAATAAATATGTAACTTAATAAATTAAACTCAAATGGGTGACGATTAATTTATTTGCATCTAAGGAATTGTTTTCGAGAGGCATGTGGTGTCGACATGTAATGTAGAAATGAGTGCTTCGAAATAGGGAAAAGTGACTCAAGGCATATGACACTATCACGAATGAAATAACCCGGCTCTCTATAGTAGACTATGATGACATGTGACCTCTTTGATAAAAGAGCTTTCTACATGTCTGTCAGTCATGGTGTCATGGTCATCCGTCAATACTTTAAATCACAGTCTGAAGACGCAGTTGGCTTTAGATCGTATTGGCACAGATACGTCTTATGGCGACGATGGGATTGGAAAAGGCTAGGATTGGAATGAAGCTGCCGTTCCCTTCTGCCTGGTGTGAAAATGGGAAACGACAGAAAACCTTCTTCAGGGATGCCGACAGTGGGGTTAGAACCCACTATTTCCCGAATGCAAGCTCACAGCTGCGCGCCCCTACCGCACAGCCAACTTGCTCGGTACATAACAGTATGCAAGATCACATCGTCAATCTGTGCTCGAACGCTTCTCATTGATAACATGTCCGGCAGTCATGGCCATCCACCAGTACTTCACGTCACATCGTCAGGTGTTTCTCTCCCCTATCGCATAGTCTTGCTGAAAGCTTAGAAATCAGGAAGTGATATTTATTGACGGAGATCACTGTCCACTCTGTTCAGCTACTTTAGTAGTATCATATTCGCTGTGACGCAACTTTGACAAATCGTCGAGATCGTGGAACCTCTTGGCCACATTACTTTGTGGAAAAAGAATCCACCAACCACAACAAGGACAAAGTTGTTGATGTTGATGCCCTTTCTTATTGCTTCAAACATGTCGAATAAAACAGATGTCTTTTTTATCCACATCCCAGCTTTATCAAAGAGGGCTAACGGAAATGGAGGCAACTCAAGTTGTATGTCTGAAAGTTTTTATCGGTTTGCTTACTGATGGACATTCTTTGAAAATCAGCCAGTAGGTCAACTAATACATCTTAATTACAACAAGTTATCTCGCCAGAGGAAGTGCTTCATAGTTCCGTGATAACTTCTTGACATCTGAACCATTTTGGCTATTGCTTGCTTACCAACTGCTATAGCATTATACCACGTTGTTTTGGCTTCTTCCATGTTCCAGGGGACGACTTTCAAACCAAAGTGAGGGCTTAGGAATGTCTTTTACATCTCTAGCCGGTTCCTCCGTAATTGTGCTGCTCGCTTGTTGAAAGAAGGACTCCACAAAGTTCTTTCAGAGCCCTCTTACTTACGACATTGTCTGTGATTCCCCGTTCGCATGTTTTTCACGCTACGCATTAAGGTTTGTTCAGTGGGCGTGTCTGACCAAACTCCCGTCCAAAAGTGATCTGTCCCTCGCATCGTGAAGTTCTCTTCATTCACTAGCTTGTCAAATTATTCCGATGTCATAATGGATTGTACCTTTAACAAATCCAGCACGAAGATGTGGCAGGATTTTGGCGTATAAAAATGGCCACAAGCGTAGAAAAATGGTATCATTTGCTGTACACAAATGAAATGGACACCCTAATCACCTGATCATTCAACGTGAATATACTGCTTTGCCAAATTGATCATATTGAAATACTGAATCCAAAGTGTTGCAGTCCGTCCATTTTTCGTAAGCTGAATCTTCTTGTCTCCCATTTTCTTTACTAGCACGGCACGGGGATTGATTCTGTGAGCTCAGTGAAGGGGAGTCGTCTAGAAAATCTGTCATAATCTCATAGATAACATTCATTTCCTCATCACTGACGTCAAATTGCTCGAGGATTATGTTGAACAAAGCTGTTTATATCAGTAAGTGAGCTCGCACTGCTCTAGCTAAAGCGTTACCTTGTAACATCTTGTCGACCGATTCTGGAGCAAAGATGATGCTCATCAATTCCTTAAGACCACTTCCAGCCATGAGGTGTCCAATGCGCTCCAAAAGGGGACATTAAAGCCTGAAATAATTGAATAGCTGAAGTTAAAAATTGATAGAGCCTACCATTATTGAAGAAAATTTAATGCTCTGCAAAATATTTTATGAGCTCTTTCTCGAAAAACTCACAGTTCAGAGTGAACTCATTTGTCTGAAAAGCGTAGCAATAATGTACTGATCAAACAAAAATTTCAACCTAACTATTTCGGAAAGTATTAGAAACACAATAAAGCGAATAGGACATTGTTTGTAGGTGTTTGCTGGTTGCAGTTCTTGACATAACTATATTTAGACTACGGCCAACCGTCTTCGAGAAATTCGCCAGAAACTGAAAAGCTAGACGACATTTTCAAGATGACGGCTCAAGTTCACCTCAGATTTTTCGGGGCTTCAGATCAAAACTTCTGTAGACAGCTAGGAACAAGTGTGCCATGTTTCAAAACTATCCCATTCCGAACGTTCATTGACTGGATTACAGTAGGCCTAGAAGCTTGTTAACGACAATGAGGAAGTACTTCCAGTCTCCATGTCCCTGGAAGAGAATGTAGCTAACAGAATGAATACCACAAGTGTCAATTCTCCGTAAAACCTGTATAACCGAAACAGCAAAAACTAAGAATAAGAGCCTCAAAGTCAATCGATGTCAAAGAAGCAATGAGAGATTACAAAGCTTTCTTTGCAACAATTTCAATAAAACATTCATTGGAGTACAGTAAAAAGACACACTACAGTGTCTCTCATATAAACTCAGACCGAACGCACGGTGTTTGTATTCTGCGCTACGGCAGCTGCCTCAGCCGAACTTGTGTCGCGTGCGGCCACGCTGCTTTAAGCCTGTTTGCAATCTTATGTGAAATCTTACCTTATAAAAGATACCGGAAGTGTAGTCCATCCTGGTTATACAGGCATTGTATCTCGTAACCTCTTTCTAGCTGACGCGAATGAGTTCTGCCACTGTAATGTTTCTCATTTCGTTCGTTAAATTTTCTTTCTGTTCCTATAATGTGTGAGGATTTGTTAACGGATTCACTAGGCTAATTGGTGACAGTCACAATTACAGTTGCAATCGGGTACATCATATCTATTGCGCGACACGTAAACACACACACCACCATCACTTGAGTTGCTTTTATTATTTCCCTGAATGTATCATCTAATTCGCAGACAATATGGGATGCAACAAGTACGAACTTCCACCCGAAACAATCTAAAACTTTAAGAACGTACACAATAATAATTCTAAAAGTACAAAGAGTCGTTCGTAAAATATCAATCAATGTCACAATAAAAACTCCACAAAAACTCACTTGACACATTAACAGGTAATATAAATCCTAAAAGAACATTTTCAAAAAAGTACCAGGGTTGCGCATGCACCAATTTCATATTGAGACACGTTATTTGACCTACTTATAATGAATGCTGCGGAGCAGAAAACCCCTACTTGTTGTGCTAATTTTGTGAGTAATTTATTCGGTGGTCGTTCAAAAATCAATCAATCAATCAATCAATCAATCAATCAATCAATCAATCAATCAATCAATCAATCAATCAATCAATCAATCAATCAATCAATCAATCAATCAATCAATCAATCAATCAATCAATCACTACTCATCTGCATCTAGGGCAGTCGCCCAGGTGGCAGGTTCCCTACCTGTTGTTTTCCTAATTTTTCTTAAATGATTGCAAGGAATTTGGAAATTTATTGAACATCTCCCTTGGTAAGATATTCCAGTCCCTAACTCCCGTTCCTACAAGTGAATATTTGCCCCAATTTGTCCTCTTGAATTCCAACTTTATCTTCATATTGTGATCTTTCCTACTTTTAAAGACACCCCTCGAACTTATCCGTATACTAATGTCATTCCACGCCATCTCTCCACTGATAGCTCAGAACATACCACTTAGTCGAGCAGCTCGGCTCCTTTCTCCCAAGTCTTCCCAGCCGAAACTTTGCAACATTTTAATAACGCTACTCTTTTGTCGGAAATCACCCAGAATGAATCGAGCTGCTTTTCTTTGGATTTTTTCAGTTCTTGAATCAAGTAATCCTAGTGAGGGTCCCATACACTGGAAGCCTACTCTAGTAGTGATGGGATATTCGATTCATTTTACTGAATCGATTCATTTGATTCCGTTCACGTTACTGAATCGATACAGTGATCCGATTCACGGCACATTAGTCACCGCTCTTACCGCATCTGTGTAGTATGTACTGGTAAGACAGCAGCAACAGCATTCAGTGCTCGCAGCTGCCATCTGGTCTTCATACTATGAACTCCTTTCTTAGAAGAAATGCTAGTCACTCTTAATACATCGAAGGTTTCCGGCGACGCAGGATGGGAAAGGTCTAGGATTAGAAAGGTAGCAGCCATGGCCTTAATTAAGGTACTGTCCCAGCATCTCCTGGTGTGAAAATGGGGGAACTACGGAAAACCATCTTAACGGCTGCCGACGGTGGGATTCGAATCCAACATCCCCCGAATGCGAGCGATAGTTACGCGATACTAACCGCACGTCCAACTCGCTCAGTCATTTTTGAAAATTTGTATTTTTCTATCAGCTGAGGATTTTTTTAAATCGTCATATTTTGTATAGGCTACTCGAGATGTACAGTAGCCCACTGGTTTTCTGATTCAACATACTGTTGGTTAAGTTATTGCGTCTGTCCATATATGATTGAAATCTTGTGCAACGATATGACATATGAACTGAGAGAATACTGAGCCGTTCTTCCCAATATAAAACAGGTACTTTTGAGTGGTCATGAGCATGACTCATAGTCATAGGGCAGGCTAGAGTCGAATTTAATGGTCAAATGTCAACTAAGTTATAATACCAAGATTCATTAAACTAATAAATATTATAACCTAATAGCCTACCTATTTACTAGCTACTTCAGAATTATGTTTTGACTACCTTTTAACACTGCAAATAAATCCATCTATTATTTAAACCTCCCTGTAAGAAGAGGACAGTGAATGCAAGTAGGTATTATTTTCAAATGAGCTGAGCTCGAGAGTCCATTATAGCATACAATTCTTTCAGTGTACCATGGCTCACTGTATGTCTCGCTGCAGCGGAAGCTCGGCTCTCCGCCAGTGTCCAGTGTGCCAATAAGGAGCCGTGTATCTTGTGTCTCACTGAGCCGTGCTCGTTTACGATTCTTTCGGTGTGCCATGGCTCACTCTATGTCTCGCTGCAGCGGAAGCTCGGCTCTCCGCCAGTGTCCAGTGAGCCGATAAGGAGCCGTGTGTATGTTGTGTCTCACTGAGCCGTGCTAGTTCCCGATTCTTACGATGTGCCATGATTCACTGTCTCGCTGCAGCGGAAGCTCGGCTCTCCGCCAGTGTCCAGTGAGCCGATAAGGAGCCGTGTGTATGTTGTGTCTCACTGAGCCGTGCTAGTTCCCGATTCTTACGATGTGCCATGATTCACTGTCTCGCTGCAGCGGAAGCTCGGCTCCCCGTCAACGTCCAGTGAGTGCGCCACTCAGCACTGTCTCCTGGGAGTAAGCTGAATTGTGTGTCGTGAGCTCGCCGTTCCTGTGAATCGATTCACTCGGACACTTGAATGAATCGATACACTGGTTCGAATCATGCATTCAGTAGCCAATACTGTACTCCTCGATGTTCCTTCCTTCCTTCCTGATTCCCTCTTGTTTTATTATTCGGGCGATCGTTCTTTACGGGCTTTTTCAGTCTTAAAATATTCTCTAAACAATTTTCCTTGTCAATACGGACAGATAACCACGCGGTTTTACACCTTAAGACAATCATAAAAAAACCATGGCCAGTTAACACGATTAAAAAATATTTCCAGGTTAGCAATGCTCGTCGTTGATATGGACTTGGCAACAAAAACATAAATTTACGAATAGGGCCTATCTCTGTTATCATAGCCGGTACACTAAAAATGTAGGCCTGTAAGATATAAATGATCGGAAATTTAATTCTGTATAATTTAATTATGAAGTACTGTATTTACCCATAGGACGACTATTAACATAAATATTTGAGAATTAAATTTTAGGCCTTCCCCTAAACTATCATTTCACTCAGTGTGAAGACAGACAGACAGACCGACAGACAGACAGATAGAGAATGCGGAAAATTTAACAGTGCATTTCTTTGTTACTGTGGACACGTTCGATAAAGAAATGCCATTCTTTTTTAATTCTGAACAATGTACAGACAAAACTCATATTTTATAGCCTATATATGTAGATTATTATTATTATTATTATTATTATTATTATTATTATTATTATTATTATTAGGTCTATTGTTATTATTATTATTATTATTATTATTATTATTATTATTATTATTATTATTATTATTATTATTATCCGACTCACTGGCTGAATGGTCAACGATGAGGCCTTCCGTTCAGAGGGTACCGATTTCGATTCCCGGCTGGGTTGGGAATTTTATTCGCCTCTGATTAATTCTTCTGGCCTGGGAACTGAGTGATTGTGTTTGTCCCAACACTTTCCTCTTCATATCGAGAGAACACACTGCACTACCAACCACGACAGAAGCACGCAATAGTGATTACATCCCTCCATATAGGGTTGGCGTCAGGAAGGCAATCCGGCCGTAAAACAGGGCCAAATCCACATGTGCGGCTCAGTTCGCATCCACGACCCTACAGATGTAGGAAAAAAAGATAGGAAAGAAAGATTACTATTATTTATTCATTACTTACTTCTGAATTTGGCCATTTATGTACCACATAGAACTGAAGGATTCTTGACCTTTCTTCTCTTCTCTTCCCAGAACGTCTTCATTCTTTTGCTTCTCATCTTTCTCTCCTCTTTGAAAATGATCCATTTGGGTATCCTTAGCGGTTTCTCTTCAGATGATTTTAGACGGTCGACTCTTGTTCTGAACTCTCTTGTATTGTGGATCAACTGTAGTGTAATTCCAACTTCTTCCGCATCGCTCTTGACCTCTTCTACCCACTTGTAGGTGGCCGTTAACTCCAGGATGTATTTGAAGATCCTTCAGGTCAGCCGTTTGTCATCCGTTCTTACCAGGTGTCCGTAGAATTTCTGCCTTCGTTTCCGCATTGTTCCGTGATCTTTTCAGTGTACTTGTAGAGTTCCTCAATCCTCCTTTTCTTCCTAGTTCCACCTGCAAGTTAGCCTTGTGCGGTCCCAAAATTTTCCTCACAACTTTCCTTTCCTTCTTCTCGAGTTCTTGGAGCTCCCTTCTTAAAAAATTAAAATGAGACATTATTATTTCCGGCTTCATGGCTAACTGCTTAGCGTGTTGCCCTTTTGTCAACGGGCCTCGGGTTCAATTCCTGAGAGGGTCGAGAATATTAACCTTCAACGGTTAATTACGATGTTTCGGGTAGTTGGGTGTATTTGTGCGCCGTCTGCATCATTAGAATTCATCTTAGGTAGAGCTCGATCCTCACAGACGCCAGGTCGCCTATACGGCGTCACTCGAAAGACCTGCACGGGGCCTCTTCCGAGGCCACACGCCATTATTATTATTATTATTATTATTATTATTATTATTATTATTATTATTATTATTATTATGTCCGACACCATGACCTAAATGGTTAGCAAGCTTGCGTTTGGTCCAGCGGGTCCCGGGTTCGATTTCTGGCCAGGTCGTGGATTTTAACATTCATTATTTAATTCCGATGTCTCGGGGGCTGGGTGTGTGTGCCATCTTCATCATTAGAATTAATCATAAGTAGACCACTATCGTGATAAACGCGCGGCTTGCCTACACGGCTTCAACTCGAAATAGGGCCTACCTGCATTAGGCTTCTCCAGAGGCCACGCACCAATATTGTTATTATTATTATTATTATTATTATTATTATTATTATTATTATTATTATTATTATTGTCTTGATTAGTGACATCATCACTGGCTTCTCATAAGGGTGGTCAGGGTTCGAATCACGACAAATGCGTGTGAAATTGTTTGGAATGAAATGTGATGACTTTTTGGTTTGCTTTTCACCTAAACCTACAGGATTATTATTATTATTATTATTATTATTATTATTATTATTATTATTATTATTATTATTATTATTATTATTATTATTATTATTATTATTAGGCCTATTATTATTATTATTATTATTATTATTATTATTATTATTATTATTATTATTATTATTATTATTATTATTATTATTATTATTATTATTATTATTATTATTATTAATTCTTCTCCGTTGGAGTCTTCTAGGGGCCACGTTACATCAATGCTTTATCCTAAGTTGTTCTTCTGCCTTCAATAGGCTACTCGTTAATCTGCTCACTATGTCTCATTTTCTTCTCCTCGGAGCATTTTGAGCCTGTTTTCTTTCCCTCCCGACCTTGGGATCCTTCAATTTTTAACACTTTCTTTCTAAAATTATCTCTCTCAGTCTGTTGCTTCCTCTTCCCTTATGTTTTTCCTTTCCAAATCTTTCTTCACTTCATGAACCCAGGTTCTTCTTGACTTCTTGTTACAAAGATATTTGAAGATCTGTTTGGTTAACCTGTTCTCATCCATTCTGTATAAATGTCCAAAAAATATCAATCGCCTCTTCCGCATTGTAATGTAATATTTTCTATGTTCCAGTACATTTCATCATTACTTCTTGGTTTCCAGAGTTCTGTAGTTCTTAGCGGACAGAGTATTTTCCGTAGGCCTATCATTTTTCTTTCCAGTAGGCCTACTTCTAATTTATTCAGCCTGTGACTCGGTACCAGACATTCACTCACGTATATTGTAGGAATTCCAGTTTGACTACTGTGTTATAGTGTTGTATTTTGAGGTTCTCAGATAATACTTTTTTGTTGTAGATATTCCTAAGCAATACCGTATGCTCTTTCCATCTTGTGTATTCTTTTTTCTATAGTGAATTTTTCCAAAGCGTTTTCTGAATTGTTTCTCTCAAATTTTTGAATTTCTTTACCTTTCTTATTCGACCAATTTTTGTTATTAAAATTCTGGACCATTTTTTTATATTTCTCAGAAATGTGGCTTTTTGTACTGAAATTATTATTATTATTATTATTATTATTATTATTATTATTATTATTATTATTATTATTATTATTATTATTATTATTATTATTATTATTGGACTTATTTCGTTACAGTCGTGTGGTGTAGGTTATTAAAGAAACGTCGTAGATGCGAATAGAGCTCGAACTATAACTACCAACTTGCCAGCAATTAGAGCATACAATCTAAATTGAATTATTCTGGCCTTGTGGTACTGGAGGGATTAGCTCAGCTTTTTTGCAAATGGATTTTTTTTCCAGTGACATCCGATAAAGACTGTCATTGCCTGAAAGAGTAATTCTGCAAGATTGCACAATAAGATTCATTATGAGAAGTAGCGTGTAAAACTATGTGAAGGAGGGGAGGGAGGGGGGCACATCATCGGTAAAACGGTTTAATAGGTAATGTGGTTATTGGGTTCTTGTCTACAATGGCTCGTATTGTTAAAAAGCGTGTTTCCCTGAGGGGCGATTGCCCTCACCCTCCCGGCCCGTGAGAGGCGGGGCTCACCGCAGGGGGAAGTTGCTCGGATCAGTAAGCATTGGCGACGAGGTTTGGAGCTAGCCCCGCCTACCGACAAGGCTGTTTCCATGCCAAGCCAGCCAGGGATGGGTGAACAGAGGTGTCGCAGATTCACGGTTCACTGTAAAGAAGATTTCCTCTAACTTATACACCTCTTGTTACAAAAGAATGCACTATACGATGAGAATACGAGGATTAAATCTCTGGCATTGAATGCCACACCAAAGTGATGCTCATCAAGTATTATTTTAAATATTTAACGGTCCCACAGCACAATATTAAAATGGATATGTTTACGGACTGCTATCCCCCTTGTGGATGGGAGCGGTAGAATAACACGCACCGTATCCCGTGCCTTTCGTAAGAGGCGACTAAAAGGGGACCCAGGGGCTCTCAACTTGGGAGCGTGGGTTGGCGAGGCCCTTATCGGAGATCTAGCAATGGTTCCACTTACTTGTGCCAGGCTCCTCACTTTCATCTATCCTATCCGACCTCCCTTGGTCAAGTCCTGTTCCTTTCTGACCCCGAAGGTATTAGGTTTTCGAGGCCTAGGGAGTCTTTCTTTTTCACGCCCTTCGTAGCCCTTGTCTTCTTTTCGCCAATACCTTCATTTTTTGAACTATCCGATCCGTTCCACTGTTTCTCTGGGATTAGTGTTATATAGAGGTTGGTTGCCTAGTTGTACTTCCACTTAAGACAATAATTACCGAGTTCCATAGCTGCAGTCGCTTAAGTGCGGCTGGTACCCAGTATTTGGGAGTTAGTGGGTTCGATCCCCACTGTCGGCAGCCATGAAGATGGTTTTCCGTGGTTTCCCATTTTCACACCAGGCAAATGGTGAGGCTGTACCTTAAAGCCACTTCTAGCCCTTTCCTGACCCATAGTCGCCATAAGATCTATCTGTGTCGGTGCGACGTAAAACAACTTGCAAAAAAAAAAAAACAAAAAAAAACTAAAAAACAATAATCACCACTACCACTTATGGACTGATGGCCTATCAGGAATTAGCGTCATCAATTTCCCGACACCATTGTAACCATGACAAACGATGTTCGTTTTTGTATACCAAGTCAGCAGCGTCATCTTCTCACTCTGCGCTTACATTTTCGTTCTGGCATAAAACCTATTATACCTTTGTGACAGTCACTTCTTCCCTGTCTTGCATCTACAATTTTTTCAAATACATTCATGTTGCGAGAAGTTAGTTTCGTGCCCGCGTAATGTTTAAGTTCTGGAGCCTCTTCTTATCATTGATAGGTAGGCTACATTTGCACTGACTCTTCACTCCGCTGATGTACCCTCTTGATGGAATGTTTTTCCTCATCAACTCCCACAACATGACAATGTCTTCCTCGTCCAGTGCTTTCCATTCCTTCACTGGGATTCATATGGGCCTACAACCCATGAGGTACTTTCACCCCATCAACATAGTCTTTAAAATTCCTTCACTGGGATTCATATGGGCCTACAACCCAATGAATCTAAATGTAAATTAAGTAAAAGGGATGAAAAGTTATGATGTAAGTTTCACCAGTCCTCTCAGTTTTAAAGACTGTGTTGATGGGGTGAAAGTACCTCATGGGGAACAGAGTAAGTACCTAGGTGTTAATGTAAGGCATGATCTTTATTGGGGTAACCATATTAACGAGGTAGTTAAGAAAGGTTACAGATCTCTAAACATGGTTTTGAGAGTACTTAGGGGTTGTAGTAAGGATGTAAAGTAGAGGGAACCTAAGTTTCTGGTAAGACCGCAGTTAGAGTATGGCTCCAGTGTATGGGACCCTCACCAGTACTACTTGTATTCAAGACTTCCCTTAGGATTTCTCGGAGATGAGCTGTGGCATTATGCCTATGTCATCTTCGAATCGGCACGGTAGCCTATAGCAACGCACTCCTATTTACTGAAGGAGAAGCCCCTCCCCCCCCCACTGTGCACATGTGGGGTCATCTGACCGTACTACACATCCTTACGCGTATTGCTTGACCTGGAGTACCACCTTCCTCTTTCTGCCAGATGACGAGCAGTCAGCAGACCTCATCATCCGTTTTATGAGGGATAGTAGCCTTTTCTATCCTGTTTAAAAGTAAATTTCCAATTTGTTTATTTGTTTCTAATGTTTATGTTATTGTTAACTGCTTTTATTCAATTGGTTCTATTTGAGTCTGTCTATTTTTAATGTTTCTACAGTTTTAATTTGAGCGAAATAAGTTATATGATTTCATTTCAAAGGCAATCTCTTATTCTATTTACATATTGTTTAATCTATTTTAAATCAATTCATAAGAAAATAATGCATTGTGAATTAGATCATTCATAGGCTAATCATTTTCTTCATCATCATCTTTTAAATTCTTGTCAGTGGATAATTTTTAAAATGTAATTATCGTTACGACCACCTCTGTGTTAGCGTGATTA
This sequence comes from Anabrus simplex, assembly GCF_040414725.1. Taxonomy (NCBI): domain Eukaryota; kingdom Metazoa; phylum Arthropoda; class Insecta; order Orthoptera; family Tettigoniidae; genus Anabrus; species Anabrus simplex. Next base: position 98,642,404 of record NC_090267.1, read on the forward strand.
TCTGCCACCCCCGGAGGCCCGGATTCGATTCCCGGCTCTACCACGAAATTTGAAAAGTGGTACGAGGGCTGGAACGGGGTCCTTTTAGACTCAGAATGTCAACTGAGTAGAGAGGGGTTCGATTCCCTCCTCAGTCATCCTGGAAGTGGTTTTCGGTGGTTTCCCGCTTCTCCTCCAGGCAAATACCGGAATGATACCTAACTTGAAGCCACGACCGATTCTTTCTTTCTTCCCTCTCTATCACTTCCAATCTTTCCATCCCCTCACAAGGCCCCTGTTCAGCATATCAAGTGAGGCCGCCTGGGCAAGGAACTGGTCCTCCTTTCCATCTGTATCTGCCGACCCAAAGTCTCACGCTCCAGTACAATGCCCTTGAGGCGGTAGAGGTGTGATCTTTGTAGCTTCCTTATTTTTCCTGTAAGCTTCAATATCTACGTCTGACTGTGTTTCATCCCGTACCTTCTTTGGCTACCTTCTTCTGACGTACTGCTTGCGTAACCTCCTCAGGTGCTGACCATCAGCTTTCTTTATTAATCCATTTTTCTCCAGATGTCTTTCTCATCACCTTTACATTATTTTCCACTAAGCGAGTTGGGCGACGGTTAAGGGCGCGCAGCTGTGAGCTTGGATTCGGGAAATAGTGGGTTTGAACCCCACCATCCTATCAAGGAATCGAGCCCACGTCCTTCCGGGTGAACCAAGAACGCCTTTAAACCCTCCGCCAAGCAACCCCTGAATTTATATTAATAAACACTAAAAGTAAAAAAAAAAGTAAACTCGTGTCCTCATCCTGAGGTGGTGCAGCTCTTTTCAGGTACACCCCCATTGGAGGTGAGCTGCATGTACCATATCAATCACATACCAGCCCTCCTGCCATTCTTAAATTCCTGGCAGTACCGGGAATCGAACCCGGGCCCCCGAGGACGGCAGCTAATAACACTAACCGTTACGCTACGGAAGCGGGCAAACTCGCGTCCTCGTCCCGAGGTGGTGCAGCTCTTTTCAGGCACACCCCCATTGGAGGTGAGCTGCATGTACCATTTGAACCACATACCAGCCCTCCTGCCATTCTTAAATTTCTGGCAGTACCGGGAATCAAATCCGGGCCCCGAGGACGGCAGCTAATAACACTAACCGTTACGCTACGGAGGCGGACAATAAACACTAATTTCATGAGTAGGCCTACCTCTTTTTTGGGATACCCTGTAGATGTAGATTAGGATCCTGGGAAAACTGGTGTAGACTTGGCTTGGCCTCAGCCTGCCAGCCAATATAAAGCGACGATTGTACAGACTCTCTCTTATAAACTCAGGCCGAACGCACAGTGTTTGTGTTCTGCGCTACGGCAGCTGCCTCAGCCGAATTTATGTCACGCACGGCCGCCCTGCTTCTTATATGAAATCTTACCTTATAAACGATGCTGGAAGTGTCGTCCTTCTTGGGCTATACAGTCACCGTATTTGGTAACCACATTCTGGCTGACGTGAGTGAGTTCTGCCACTGTTCCTGATTTGTATTTGTAATGCTTACTTTCAGTTCCTCCAATGTGTGAAGATTTGTTCGATATTTTTCTTTCATTTTACCGCACAAGTAAAACTCACACACTGTTAGATCTGGAGAACGAGGGGGAAATAGATCAGCACTGATCGCTCAGCCTGCAAACACTCCCGAGATTGTAAGAAGGGAATCTTCTGCTGAATGAGCAGGTAGCCTACTGAATCTTGTTCAAACCACCCACGCGACTTTTCTTCCCCCGTTAACTGTTGGAAGAACAGTGTCAAAAAGTCATCTTGGTACCTCTCTGCATTTACAGTCGTCTCGAAAAAAAAAAAAAAAAAAAAAAAAGTGGGCCCTATTATTCGTCTCGCACTAACAGCACACCAAACACCGGTCTTCCTATCATAATGAGGGACTTCATGAACACCAATAGCAAGAGTTATGACTGTCCACACCACCATTAAGAATAAAGGTAGATTCACACATCTCCGGGACGTGACGGCGCTTTCCGTGACGTGACGGCATCTTCCGTGAAAATAAAATATCGTCGCCGGGATGAGTTCCAACACTTCCGTTGACGTCATTCGCCGTGACCTTCAGTGCTTTTCCGTGATCCGTGCCGGCAATACGTATTCGCTCGACTACGATATTTTCTTGTTTTCACGGACGTGATTTCTCTATTCCCGCCTTCCTGCTTCTCTGCTTTCTTCGAGTACTGCGATTATCTGTGTACGTTTGAACTGTTTTTTACATCCCAAAATGAAGGACGAACTGCTGATTGAATTAGTCAAGGCACAATCTTTTCTAAATAATTTAGCTGATTCGAAATATATGGATAGTGTTTTGAAGAAGCGTGTATGGGACGAAATTGGCGGGGAAATGGAAGCTGAAGGTAGGTAACTAACATTTTTTTGCTTTTAAGATTAAGAAAATCAGTCTGTCTGTACACAAGCACCGATTTTGGCGCAGCAAGGCAATTTCCGCCCTCAACCTAAAAAGTCAGGGGTGTTAAAAATAAATCAACAATTTCATTTATTTAATTTTTCAAGTAATTATTATTTAATTTTTCAAGTAATTGAAAGCAAATGTAGTGTATCCGAGAAATTTTACTTCGTCGTCCTTCAAGCACTTATATAGAGTAGAAAACTCTCCTTCCTTACCCCTGCGTTTCCATATAGGATGAACCCACTGTTTCTTCCTCTATTTCTCCTCTTCATCCAAGATTATAGCTATCATTAACAGTTCATCATCACTAAAAAAACTCATCATGGAACACTTGATTGCCGACTTATAACTGCACGGAACTGAAGTGTGAGAACAGACGTGAAATATTCATGTCGGAAAGGACGGATACGGACACGGAGAGCGCCGTGACGTCCCGGAGATGTGTGAATCGACCTTTAACTAGAACTTTTACATACGGAAATACGGCGTTGCAATGATGACTGTCTCACCATGTTAACAGCTGAGATTCAGACTGGCGACTGATGCTTTCCAGGTCGAACATGTGCAGGTTGCTTGCGAGGTCAAGAACTATCTGCGCACCTCCCATACTGAGCTTACGTCTCGCAGAGTAAAAACGCCACTTCGACGGTCTTAGTTTACATGAGAAACCCTGCAAATACCGTCCTTTAAGAAACAACACCGCGTATATAGCAGAATACAGCCAAATTCAGTGACTTAATATCGCGTGACTAACATGACATATGCGCTAAGAAATGATGTTTTTCCTTCTTAGAAATAAGCTGTTCTATTTCATTATTAAAGATTCATTCCTAAGATTTCGGGATCATTTTCCCTTCCTCCTTTTTCCCTACGTGGTTCTGGTTTACAACTGCCGATATAGATTGTGTTCATTTGCATTGCGATTCGTAACCCATAATTGTGAAATTAATGTTAAAACCAGGCAGGGGAGTGGGATGTATCTATGATTGATCTAAATTATTCAAATAACGTACATTTTGTATGTTCATTGTCTTATGATTATTAATGATTAGTGTATAAAGATTGAAACAAAATTATTTTCTCACCCATCATAATATAGAATGTCTTGGCTGGCAAGCCCTTGTGTTTACAATGCACTGTGTGTTCTGCTATGGGCTAGAACAATTTTGTTACTTTAATTGATCTCTCACAGTCTTATCCTTGGCTTTGACAATATGAAAGTCGCTGAGGTATGAGCGATGCTACTAATGCCATTCCTTATGCACCTAGCCCCTGTTATGAATGATGTGAAAATATCGCTCATAGGGTCGGTTAGTGCGTGCATTCAGTGGGCTTGGCAGGCTGATATGTAATAGCAACTTCTGGCTCAGTGAGGGATTCAACGGGAAACTATCTCACTCTCATTTCCTTACTACACCTCTTCAGTGATGAGATGCCTAGGGCAATTATGACAGTTAATGTGGAGCTGGGGAGGATCCAACCAGCCTTCGGTCTGAGGACTAAACTTAGGCCCTACAATAGTATAGTAATTAGGAAAACCGAGCTCGATAGCTGCAGTCCCTTAAGTGCGGCCAGTGTCCAGTATTCGGGAAATAGTGGGTTCGAACCCCACTGTCGGCAGCCCTGAAGATGGTTTCCCGTGGTTTCCCCTTTTTCGCGCACAGTGCTGTATAACTATGTTTCTGTTGGTGGTGGTAGTGCGGTGGTAGGATTCAACGGCACGCAAGTGAAACACCTGCTGGAACACGTTTGTCAGACGGATCGGGCGACAGACTATCTCATTTTGAGTCCATGGCCTTCATACCCGGTCATGCAGGACTCTAGTATGTATCCAAGGAATGTAAATAACATGACATACATTAGATGATGTGAGAGAGGAATGTAAAGTAGGCCTGTTCTTTCGATGTCTTTTATGACTTCTCTCTTTAAAATGCAGGAGTCACTGTAGTAGAAAGAAATGTGAAAAGTATCCCCTTTGAACACACAACCTGCCGATTGCAGTAATATACAGCGGTATTTCACTAGGCTGTTAATTGGCCAACGCAGGGCCCCTCTCGCTGCGCGCGTTGCTTGTCTGAGTCATCTAGACTGTTAGTCTGCTTCAGAGAACTTACCAAGTCAGTGTGAAATTCAGCAGCCCTTATTAAATTTCTACCCCCTTATGTGAGTCACTCTAACAATGTTTAGAGACCTGCAGCTAGTTATCTAGGTTACATTCTGTAATGAAGCCAGGTGACTGGGACCACATTATATACAATACACTTTAAGTGCCTCTATTATTAGACGTTCATGCCTGGCAGCTTTGCACTTCAAGATGATGTTAGTTCAACAAGATTCAGCGACACGTCGTATTAGTGTGAGCTTTATGTCTTGGAGTTCACGTAAGAAAGTCTGGGGTATGTTCTGAGCTGTCAGTAGGGAGATGGCGTGGAATGACATTAGTAGACGAATAAGTGTGAGTGGTGTTTTGGTGTTTTTAAAAGTAGGAAAGATCGCAATATGAAGATAAAGTTGGAATTCAAGACAACAAATTGGGGCAATTATTTCTTTATATGTGGGGGAGTTAGGGATTGTTCAATGAATTTCAAAATTCTTAGCAATCATTCAAGAAAACGCTAGGAAAACAACAGATGGGCAATCTACTACGTATGCGACTGCCCTAAATGCAGATCAGTGTTGATTGATTGATTGATTGTTTGTTTGTTTGATTGTTTGATTGATTGATTGATTGATTGATTGATTGATTGATAGATCGATAGACAGACAGATAGATACTTTGATTGATTGATTGATTGATTGATTATTGATTGATTGATTGATTGATTGATTGATTGATTGATTGATTGATTGATTGATTGATTGATTGATTGATTGATTGATTGATTGATTGATTGATTGATTGATTGATTGATTGATTGATTGATTGATTGATTGAAATAATAACACGGCAAGAAAGTGTGTAATTCATATCCACCAAACCTAAACCATTTTTTAGAATAGCTGAAGATTTGGGAGGCTGGAGTAGAGCATCAAAGGAGTTCAAGATAAAATTTATTGCAGATAATTGATGTCGTTCGTTCATTGGAAGAATAACTGTACGCGCGTCTTCATATTTCTTTGCAAGGTTGAGACGAAAGATTTGGTAGTGAGGGAAAGAAAAGAACGAAGTAAGGGAAGGGAGAAAAGAAGGAAGTAAAGGCAGGAAGGGAAGACAAAAAGTGAGTAAGGGAAGGAAGGAAGGATCGAATGTAGAATTGAATGAATGAATGAATGAATGAATGAATGAAGGAAGGAAGGAAGGAAGGAAGGAACGAACGAACGAACGGAGGAAAATGGAAGAAAAGACGGAAGGAAGAAAAGAAAGATCCTAGTAAGCAAGGAAGGAAGAAAAGAAAAAGGAAGGAAGAAAAGATATAAGGAAGAAAAGAAAGATGGAAGTAAAGAAAGAAGGAAAGGAAGAAAATACCCAAAGAAGGGAGAAAAAGAAAACCGAAGGAAGGGAGGGAAGGAAGAAACGAAGGACGTAAGGAATGGGAAAAGGGAAGGGTAGGAATGAAAGAAGGAACAAGGGAGAAGGAAAAGGCAGGTGAGGATGGATGGAAAGAAAGAAAGAAAGTAGGAAGAGAAGAAAAGAAGAAATATAAGAAGAAAGGAAGTAAAGAAATGGATAGGAAGGAAGTAAGAAACGAAGGAAGGGAAAAGGAAAGATGGAATAGAACGAAGAGAAAAAAGAAAAAAGGGAAAGGAGGGAAGCAAGTGGGCAAGAAAGGAAAGGAAGAGACAGAAAGGAAAGGAAAGGAAGGGAAGGAGTGAAGGTGAGGAAGGGATGAGAAAGATGGAATAATTTGGACAGTCTTCTTCTGCCTCTTTAATTCTTTTCCTTCTTAGTACGATGCTTTACTGTTTTAAAACTTCTAACCAGTGTCGTTTTTACGGAAGGGATGAGAATGATGGAATATTTTGGACAGTCTTCTTCTTCTTTTTCTTCTTCTGCCACTTTAATTTTTTTCTTCTTAGTACGATGCTTTACTGTTTCAAAATTTCTAACCAGTGTCATTTCTCTAGATTTAGGGTAACTAATTTGAAAAAAACTGCGGACGATTTTGCCCGCAAAGGCTTAGTGGGATCGTAAATGAGACAAAGAAAGATGATTTTTAAGGTTTCTTTGTTACCGCCTTAACACCAATCCACACAGAATTTCGGCAGCAATAAAATGTGGCCATGTGGCTATGGTTTTAATTAAAGTACAATTTGCCTGGTATGAAAATGGGAAGCCATGAAAAATCAACGTCAAGATTCCCGAAATTGCAATTCAAACCCAACTTCTCAAAAATGTAAGCTTACAGGTTATTATTATTTTTTTGTAAATTGAATCATCCAAATCTTCTGTTGTGCTCTTCGTGATACTACGTATAACTCGTTCTACAATGCAGAGAATTGAAAAGTATATTCTTCTCAATCAATAATTTCAGTAAGTGCTGGGACAAGAAATTAATCTCAACTAGCGCGAAGAAATGAGAACATGCTGGCGAACGAGACCTTCAGCAGAATGGCCATTAAATGTCATGGAGATGAATAAAATCGAGATGGGGGAAACATTGATTCTGAGGAAGATGTATACCAACCTAAGGTACCACAAATTTTTTGTGTACGCACTAAAATATAAACTCAGGATTATAAGACAGCGTTTAATGAACCGAAGTTACTAGGGATCTTAAACTACGTACAGATTTTGCAACAACGCTTCGCAAAGCCCACTTGAAATCGCCCGCCAAGCGAGCTGATAGGCTAACTTCAGCAAAGCAAAGTCATCTCGTACAGGCCACGAAGGCCCTGGGAGGGGATGATTTTTTGGTGTAGGCTGAGTGAACCTCATGGCCATGTGCACCACCGGAAGCGGAAATCTCGTTTGTTAACATTTTCAACTTTCTGACGGGGAATCGAACTCGCGTCTTTCCGGATTAACCGAACACGCCTTTACCGCCTCGGCCATGCATCCCCTAAACTGCAGCAGCTGATGAAATGACAACACCGCGAGTTCCATTTTTTGAATTTCGTATCTTTAAGGTTCGAATGCTGAGGAAAATCATGTTTCTTTCTTGAGGTCCTTCTATCCGAAATCTGAAAAAGAACTGTGAATGATGGGCCCTGACCCCGTTAAAGCAATTTGATGTTGCATATTAATGCATATTTCGACCTTTTTTTTATTGTTTTGGTCATATTTTGCTTAGTTTTATTGATATAAGGTCATTTCTGATGATATTTTTGAGCATATTTGTTTACTTTGAAACATCGTTCTTTACGAGGTACATATTATGTGCGTCGAGTTTCAAACACAGGCTTTCAAATTATTGTAGCAGATGTATATTTTTCTTTTTGCACCCATGAAGCGAAGGGCACAATATACTGTAGGAAACGGGTTTAGAAGGCAAGATTCTGAGAAAGAGATGCTGTAAAAACGTAGGCTACAGATACCATAAAGCATGCTATTTTTTTTTTTTTTGTTCTTCATTTTAGGAAAACAAAGTGTCAACTGCGACTCTGGTACTGAACGAATGTATGAAGTTTTAAAGTACCTACTGTAGCTCTGTCGGTTTGCATGATTAAATGTGTGCTGTATTATCGGTAATCTATTTTTGTTTAATGTTAAGTAATACTCTAATACTTGCTACCTATCCCTAAAATGCTTAAGTCATATTTTACCTTCCTTTAGATCATATTTACCTAGCTTTTCAGGGTATATTTACTTGCATATTTTGTACTTATTTAGGTCATAAACTTCCGAAACCTATTTATCAGTATGACCAATCCTCTAACGCTCATATATCCGGTTCACGTTCGTTCCTGTAGATAGGCCCTATCCATCCAGGAAATAATGTAACTAAAAAAGAACTGTGATGATTAGGCTTATGTGAGTCATAGAAGATCTCCATAGCAACAGGGTGAAAAACTGTTAAGTCTGTCATTATCTTCCCGCAACAAGTCCCTCATATCGAGATTATTATTACACTTATTACAATTTTGGTGACAATACCACAAGCAAAAAGTTCTGTAAACTCTGCCAATATATATTCAAGAGACACATCATTAACAACAGTAAAAGTATAACACCAAACACCAATCTAAATTCAATATTCGTGGTGTGTATCCATTGTACAAAACTCAATACTTCAGGACGAGGTAAATAAATTTATGTTTAAACAGTTGACTTCTTCGTGTGATGGTTGAAGTGTTCAACGTTTCTAAACGTTAATCTAACTTCCTTATCAGTGGAAAGGAAACTTCCTCACTTTGAAATTGAGCTTGGCGCGCATTAGCCAGTTCAAACGGTCCGAGACTGGAACCTTGAGGAAGCTTGCCGCGGGCAGGCCGAGCCAAGCCAGGCACAAGGAGTGCAATGAATGAGCTTTGACGGTGCCACGTCTGTTTGATTTGAAGCCATTGCTTGTATTGACATTGTCCAGCCGCTACTAGCTGTATAAAGGAGGTCAGTTTGTAATAAATTGCTTTTCATTCGGCATCGGTACAGAGCAGAGCGACCTCGTAGTTTAAACAGCCGGGGGATAGATTCCTCTGTGTTTGACTTGGACTGGTCTGAAACCAGAGGATTATTGTTAGCCGGGCTTTGAAGCTAGAGAGCAAGCACTGACTCCCAGTATTAGGAGCAATGGTCAAACACTCCTAGTGCGACCTCCAGACACTACGCATCGCACCGACGTTCACTCTGTAGCGATGATGATGACGACGACAATAATAATAATAATAATAATAATAATAATAATAATAATAATAATAATAATAATAATAATAATAATAATAATAATAATAATAATAATAATAATAATGCTTTTGCCGGCGGGATATAGTGTTTACAGTGCACTATGTCTTCTAGTATGGGCTAGAAAAAATTTGTTACTTTCAATGACCTGTCTCAGTCTCATCCTTGGCTTTGACAATATGAAAGTGACCGAGGTATGAGCGATTCTACTAATACCGTTCCTCATGCAGCCAGTCCCAGTTATGAATGGTGTGAAAATATCGCTCATAGTGTCGGCTGGTGCATGCATTTCAGTGGGGTTGGCAGACTGATATGTAATAACAACTTCTGGATCACTGAGGAAAGCAACGGGAAACTACCTCACTCCTCACTTCCCTAGTAGGCATATGCCTCCGCAGTAACACCTAAGCTATCTATGACAGCTGTTGGTGGAGCTGTAGAGGATCAGACCAGCCTTCGGGCTGAATATCCAACATACAATAATAATAATAATAATAATAATAATAATAATAATAATAATAATAATAATAATAATAATAATAATAATAATGATAATAATAATAATAATAATAATAATAATAATAATAATAATAATAATAATAATAATAATAATAATAATAATTGAATGAGAATTGAATGTCAGATTGGTGTTACAAACCTGTAACAGGGAAATAATTTCAAGTATTTAGGGTGTGTGTTCTCAGAGGATGGTAATATAGTAAGTGAGATTGAATCAAGGTGTAATAAAGTTAACGCAGTAATTTCGCAGTTGCGAACAACAGTATTCTGTAACACGGAAGTCAGCTCCTGGACGAAACTATTTTTACATCGGTCCGTTTACAGACCAACTTTACCTTACGGAAGTGAAAGCTGGCTGGGTAGACTCAGGATATCTTATTCATAAGTTAGAAGTAACAGACATTAAAGTAGCGAGAATTATTGCCGGTACAAACAGGTAGGAACAATGACAGGAGGGTACTCGGAATGAGGAGATAAAGGCTAAGGTATGAATGAACTCGATGGATGAAGCGGTACGCATAAACCGGCTTCGGTGGTGGGGTCATGCGAGGCGAATGGAGGAGGATAGGTCACCTAGAAAAATAATGGACTCTGTTATGGAGGGTAAGAAAAGTAGGAGACCAAGACGACAATGTTTAGACTCAGTTTCTAACGATATAAAGATAGGAGGTACAGAACTAAATGAAGCCACAGCACTAGTTGCAAATAGAGGATTGCGCGACTTTAAGTAAATTCAAAGGTTTGCAGACTGAACGCTGAAAGGCATAACGGTCTATAATGATGTTGTATGTATGTATGTATGTATGTATGGATGGATGGATGGATGGATGTGTGTGTGTACAATAATAATAATAATAATAATAATAATAATAATAACAATAATAATAATAATAATAATAATAATAATAATAATAATAATATGACGTAGGGATGTGGTGAGCCCATCGCCCAGTGGTAAACCACTGCAATCAGCCACCCGAGTATTGGCGGGAAAACCATAACTATTCGGGTTAGGAGGAAATGCCTGCCCACAGCCCACATTTTGAGGCCCTCCAGGGCTAACAACCTTGTTTGCATTCAGAATGAGCAATTTTCTCCAAGCTAAGCCAAAGCTTCTAAAGCAATGGTCAAACAAAGACATGAAGTTAATACCCCAGGTGACAACTTTTCAAAGAAATCCACCGTCGTGGAGAAGCAACGCATCTATCCCGTTCGGATTTTAGTGGGTTTGCAACATCATGCTAAAGACTAGTCGGAAAGTCTTGGAAATCCTGAACAGTCACAAAGGCTGAAACCCATATTTAAGACTTGTTTTTGGCAACGTTCAAAACAAACAGTCTAATAAAAACAGGTAAGATCAAACAGCTAACCAATCCTTCCACGAAAATAAAATCGCAGTAATTGCTCTGCAAGAAACCCGCTTCACTGACGAAGATACTGTAGGTTTGAGCCTTGTATATCAGTGGCGACATACAGTAGATTGGCCCGAGTTTTCAAGAGAAAATCCCATAAGAGAGTAATGAAAAACATCCCTATCTTCGGGACATCTTTTGCTGTCAACACCAGAATCCTTAAATCAGTTTCAAATGTTGATGCTGTTAATGATAGTTTAGACTATGCCTACTATCCCTGAGTTGTTCAAACAAAACATATACGCCAGTCAATGCACAAGCTCCAACTAACGAACAAAATAAAAAAGAGCTGGAAGACACAGATAGAACTTGGAACCTCCTGGATACCAGATTAGCGAAAATTCCGAAACACCACGTCAAGATCCTAATGGACAATTTTAATGCACAGGTAGGACGTGAACAGAAAACACGGGAAAGTTCTTGGGCTCTACCCAGCACACAAAAGAACCAATAAGAATGGAGAACGGCTCATTGAACTATGTGATAACCATAACCTACAACTGATGTCAACACATTTTCGTCACTTACCTAGAAAACAGACGACAGGGAGATACCCAAACAAAACAATAGGAGAATTCCAAATAGGCCATGTTCCTATATCTCGAAGATACAGTCCGGAAATCATGAACGTTACGGTAAAAAAGGGAATAAACATAGACTCGGATCACTACGTATCAGTAATAAAGTTTCAGCCAATCCCACTCATCAAAAAGAAAAACGAACCTACCATAATTCGCTTTGACACATAAAAAGCTCAGAGAAAGAGAGAATGAATTAAAAGAACTTGCCCAACCATTGGAAAAAGATTTCAACAGCACGAGAAAGCCGATGATACAAGCTGCAAAAGAAGTGGCCGAAATCAAGAAGAGGAGGAAGCACACGTGTTGGAACGATAACTGCGAGAAGAATTCAGGGAATCGTCTGAATGCCTGGAAAAAGAATTACACCTCGAAAAAAGAAGAAGATTGGAAGATGTGCAAAACACAAGGAGCAAAAATAATACGCAGCAAGAAACGCAAGAACTAATGGACAAGACTGAACAAGACATTCATAGAGGCGAGATTCCTTGAACGCTTCAAGAATTTCGAAAATAAGGTACAAGGATACAAGTCACCTTCACTTTGCTTTCTAAGGAAAGATGGAGCTCTTGCAACATCAAATGAAGAAAACTGCGAAATCTTAGCTAAGTATTTTAACGACCTTCTAAACTGTGAAAAACTAGCCAACCCCATCAAAACAAACAAACCAGTGAGACAAAACCTGCCATCTTCTCCATCAAATCGCGATGAAATCAAACGCCACACAAAGAGACTGAAATATAACAAGGCTCTTGATGAAGACTCCATGATTGCGGAACTGTGGAAACTTTCCCCGGAAGAAGCAGTTGACATCCTACACCAAACCGTTGTAGATATATGTGGGAAAATGAACAACTACCGGAGGACTGGAAGCTAGCTTTGATCCATCCTTTACACAAGGAAGGAAATGTAAGAGATGTGAACAATTACCGTGGTATTTCTCTTCTGTCAGTAGCCTACAAGCTCCTGTCACTATCCATCCTTGAAAGACTAGAACAGCAAGTTGAACACAAACTCGGGGAATGCCAAGCAGGTTTTCGGAAAGGCCGATCAAGTGCAGAACAAATAGTTAACCTAAAAACCATAATAAGATACCCTATGCTGAGAGGTCGAACCCTTGTATCTACATTTGTAGACTTCAGCAAAGCATACGACCGTGATGTGTTGCTTAACATACTTGCAGAAATGGGAGTCGATGAGAAACTGCTGATGATAATAAGGGCAACGCTAACTAATACCAAATCCAAAGTAAATTCCAAGGATGTCTCTCTGAACCCTTTGAGATCAAGACAGGCGTTCGACAGGGAAATGGACTGTTACCTCCTTTGTTCAACTGCGTACTTGAGAAGGTAATACAGGAGTGGCGAAAGACGTTAAAAGAAAGAAACATTTACAAACTCTTAAGGATTGCGACAAAGAAAATGTAGTGGAAGTAGATTGCTCAGCGTTCACTGATGATATATCCCTGATGAAAGAAAATGTCGAAAGTGCAACAAAACAGATCAATGTGTTGAAAGAAATAGCAGAACAAACAGGTTTACAAATTTTCTTTCAAAAGACAGAAGTAATGTCGAACATCAAGGATGATAGGCACAACTAAACACCAAAATATATGGAACGATAAACCGTGTTAATAAATGTAAATACTTTGGGGAATGGATCCAGCAAAATGGACCTGGCAAAGAGGCCACAGCAGCAAGAATCAAGAAAATGTATGTCACTTTCCAAACCACCCGCAACATATTCAACAAAAAGTGGTTTCTCTGAACCCACAAATTCGTCACTACAACACTGTCATCAAACCAGTATCGCTGTATGCATCTGAATGCCTTATCCAGTCCAAGAAATGTTTGCTTGCAGATTTATAGAAGAAAGAAAGAAAGATCCTACATGCCATACTTGGCCCAAACTACAAAAATGGCATCTACATTAGAAAATCCAGGCAAGAAGTATACTCTAATATAGAGAAGATCACGGACTCAATGCGTAAAGGCAGAGTTTGCTTCTACGATCATATTTGACGGATGATTGACTCTCGATGGACGAAACGTATCTTCAGTATATTTGACTCAAAACCAAAATCGGCACTGCCATGGTACCTTAATATCAAGAAAAATCTTAAAGAGCTGGGAATACAAGCAGAAGATGCACAAGACCGAAATCTTTTCAGAGCAGCCATCAAGACTTTTGGGGCTTTCCGGGACGAAAAACGGGCAACTTGTGCGAAATAGACAGAAGAACGTCGTAATAAACACAGTGAGTTAATGAAGATGATGTGGATCAAGCGAGAAATAAACACATGCCAGAATGTAACGTAATGTGCGGCTTATCGGTGTCCCTAGTTGACCAATTAGCGAAGTTGAAAGAATAATAATAATATATACAAAACAAACAATAAACCCCATGGCCCACTAAGCGACCGTTGCTCAGCCCAAAGGCCTGCAGATTAAGGTGTCGTGTGGTCAGCATTTCACGGCCATATAGCTCCTCAATTGTAATTACGTAGACTGAGTGGACCTCGAGGCAGCCCTCAGATCCAGATAAAAAATTCGTGACCTGTCAAGTAATCGAGCCCGGGGACTTCGGGTAAGAGGCAGACACTTCACTCCTACATCACGGGACCGGCTAATAATAATAATAATATTAATAATAATAATAATAATAATAATAATAATAATAATAATAATAATAATAATAATTAAGGGGCTGATTTCCATGACCTAAAATTGTATGAAATATGTAAGCATTTATACCTAAAATCATAAAAATATGACCTATAAAATTCAAAATATGATTTAATGAATAGCATCTACATTAAAAACAGAAACAGTGTAGAGTTAAAATAGTTTTAATTCTTCTAAATCCTTAACCTAAAATTCAATTATAATGCTGAATAGTTCATGAACTCATTAAGATTACACTGCATAGTCCTTGGTAGGATGGACTCTGTGGAAGAAATGAACACTTCGTTATTTTCGTTATTGAATATTCAACCAGTTTTACGTTATACAGAATGCGTTATTTGAATTAAGCTTTTATACCTGATCTAGTCTCCATTATCAGGATTGTTGCAATTTATGGCCACATGCATCTTAAGGTTGTTGAACGAGAATACTCTCCTGTTATCGCCGAGTATCGTCTTGTAGCGAAAAAATCTTCTTTTAACATCACCCGATGCGACGAGAGCGTGCTTGAATAGAGTTAAATAATTTTTAGAAAATTCCTGGAAATCTGCAGACAAATAATTGCAGTATTGCCCTTGCATTCGTGAAAACATTAGCCCGGTTTCCAGGAATTGTCTCAACCAGCAAACAGAAGCTTCTACCTGTTGGAAACATTCCATACACTATTCTTCAGTAAGTCTATACTGAAAAATAATTTCAAAGACCTCACTCTGATTTTTTTTAAAAATATGTCCAGATAATGAGACTTTGTTCAAAATATGATAGAAAACTAAAATAAGCCTAAATATGCATTTATATTCCCAATAAAACCTGATTAATTTTGAATATCATGGTTGGAAACGTGTTGAAAATACAAGACTACATGATATAATGTTAAGAGAAAACTATGACTTGTCATATAAGTACACCCCCTAATAATAATAATAATAATAATAATAATAATAATAATAATAATAATAATAATGAGTGAGTTAAGCGTGCGGTTAGGGTCGCGTAGCTGTGGGCTTGCATTAGAGAGGTGGAGAGTTCGAATCCCACCGTCGGCAGCCCTGAAGATGGTTTTCTCTGCTTTCGTATTTTCATACCAGACAAATGCTGGGGCTGTACCTTAACTACGGCCACGGTCGCTTCCTTCCCACTCCTATACCATCATCGCCATAGGACGTAAAGCTAATGTGTAAAAATATCCGCAGTTATAGCCCTTCACGAAATCAACTCAATCTTGAAAATATCCTAGTAATATGAGCTATGAAGTTTAGGTAAATATGATGAAGTATGGGAATATATAGTTTATTTATTCCTAAAAATTACAATCCTTTTCTTAATCATCGTTATCCGGTTGATTACTTGAGCAGTTTGCCTTTTCTACCACTACGAGCACTAATGAGAGTCAATGCAGAGTTTCACTTGAACCCTCATAAACCGGGCGAGTTGGCCGTGCGCGTAGAGGCGCGCGGCTGTGAGCTTGCATCCGGGAGATAGTAGGTTCGAATCCCACTATCGGCAGCCCTGAAGATGGTTTTCCGTGGTTTCCCATTTTCACACCAGGCAAATGCTGGGACTGTACCTTAATTAAGGCCACGGCCGCTTCCTTCCAACTCCTAGGCCTTTTCTATCCCATCGTCGCCATAAGACCTATCTGTGTCGGTGCGACGTAAAACAACTACCAAAAAAAAAAAGAACCCTCATAACATCATTCCGTATGGACATTTTTCAAAAAGTCAAAAATGCCTTAGGGTATTGAACCAAGGAAAACATTACAGAAATAATTATGCAAATAATCTGACTAGAATTTGGATAAAAATAGAAATCGAGTAAAGAAACATGCGATTTTAGGCTGTTTTTCCGGAACTGTATTTACGCCGGAAGTGATTTTAGAAATATGTTTCTTTTTTAGTTTGATAGAGTCATCCAAGATTCACAATTTGAAATTATTCCGGACCCTTTATCCCTTCAACTTTCGGCACAATTGAGGTAAGTGCTTAATTTTATGTTTTTCGAAGTATTCCATATGGGGACCCTTAATTTTTCTACTAAGAAATCTTTTCAGCGTCACAGAAACAAGCAGGTAAAAGCAATGTCCGAAGCAAGTAGTGACTGTTGATATATTGGTTATAGGGATGGGACCTCCCGTTTTACACAGAAGCGATTTTTCGTTTTTAACATTCCGCATGTTTAGGCGGGAATTCGAACCGCGGCCGCCTTGGTAAGTAGCCTGTCACTAGGCGAATGGGCTATCAACGCTCCGCAGGCCACACCACTCCTCACCAGGTTGTTGAACTCTAGCCGAGGCTCAGAGAAGAGGTAACAAATATGTTGACGTTGAACGTGCCAATACCACACCAAGGACATCTTTCCAGGACCTACATCAAACAAGGAGAAACACTTGTCTCTGAGGTTCATTAATAACTTCTATATAGTCTGCTTTACTTTGAATAACAAGTTTTCTATATAATAAGATTACAGACCGCGTAACAAGAAGGTCAGTCTCAGAAATTTGTTTTTCTACTTCTTCGTTTCTCTATTCTGCTTCACAAAACTCGCAGAATCAAATTATTCCAACTTTGAATCTGAAATTGAAATCCTGTAATGTAAATTAAATGAACAATTCGTAGAAAAAGCTCCTTGAATAACAAAAGAAAAGTAAAGGAGGGATAGAGAGAAGAAGGGGAAGAATGAGAAGAATGAGGAAGAGATGTATAAAGAACGCCATTATTTTTAAATACAATTGTGAAAGACAAAATTGTGTAACGTTGAATTATGACACTTGAGTAATTTTGAATAGGAAAGTTTGTTTTCTCGTTTGAGAAGTGCGGATGTTGTTCCAGGACTTGAGGAGTTCGGGCAGACGACTTGAGGGGCGGGGGTGGTGAGGGAGGAGCTCGGGGGATCGAAGTCTTAATGAAGGAGAATATTTTAAGGGATTAAAAGCTTATGCTGAAAACACCCTTTCTCCACTCAAGCGACTTTGATCTAAATTCTCTGCAAACTAAAGTACACTTGCTAAAACTTCACCAATTCTATTCTCGTTATGTGAGGAAACCAATACGAGCATCAGAATTTCATCGAGCTGGTGGAGTGGCGTGACCCTGACTTCCCGTGACTTTAAATCAGAACTGTAACTCTTTCAAAGTAAACATCGGGAAATGAGTATATTTCTTGAATTGAATAGTTAGGAGTAACCTTGATACTTCTTAACTTCCTTAATTTGTCGTTGGTTGGTTGGTTGGTTGGTTGGTTGGTTGGTTGGTTGGTTGGTGAACTAGTCGGTTGATTATTCTGAGGATGGTTTATTGGTTATTTATTTAATGAATTGGTTTATTGCTTGGTTATTGTACTGATCGATTGATTAGTGGATTGACTGGAGGGTTGGATGCAAATTGGTTTATTGGTTGATTATTTAGTGAATTGGTTTGTTGAGCGAATTGTGGATTGTCTGAGTATGTAATGGATTATATATTTTTGTTGGTTACTGGATTAGTTTGTAGGTTGAGGATTGGTTTGTTGGTTGATTATAGTGGATTGGTTGATTGATTAGTGAAATGACTAGGTTATTAGTGGGGCGATTGGCTGGTTAGTCAGTTGGTGGGCTGATTGGTCACCTGACGCCTGTTTTTCTTGATTAATTAATGGATTGTTATGGTTGTTGGTAGGTTGATTTATTGCTCAATCATTTGGCATAGTTTGTCGTTTGCTTACTTGGTTGCATTATTTGCCAATTAACTGATTGTTTTCAGGTCTAGGGCATATTCACCGAGTAACTCTGGCTGTAGCTTTCCACCAAGGTGAGCAAGGTTTGAATCACAGTTAATGACATTGTTGAAGAGGAGAGTAACATTTTTGTTGTAATTTTCTGAACATGGTTAGAGGCAGATGACCTCCATGTTTGGCCATTACGGGACTTTATATATTAAAAACTTCCACGTCTGCGTTTTTTGGTTCGATTAACAATATCACAATTTTTCGTGTAAAAATTCCCGGTAATTTTTTCTTCATCTTCTGGCGGCACTAATAATGAATGACAGTCGTGGAGTAATGTTTCCTGCTCTGTGTTTCCCGTATCAGAGTTTCCACATCGGAAGTTTCGCGTCCAGGATAATTTTCTTCACCCCCGTCCTCTTTTCCCTTTCATCATTTCTTCCATCATCAATCGCATTAGGCTATATATTTCATCTCGAAGGAAGTGTCCGAAATAGGCTGGTTTCCTGCATTTTACGAGGGTTAAGACTTCACGTGATTTCCCGGCTTGACAGAGTACCTTCTGGTTGTAAAATTCTGCGGTACATCCATATTTCAAAGGTCTCCGGTCGGCTTATTGATAAAGCCTTTATTGTTCATCCTTCAACTCCGTAAACCAGCACCAGTGAGTAAACCCCTGTCTGTTTTGTAGATCAAATTTAATTGCAGGATGGCCTTAATTAATACACACACACTATACAGGGTGGGTAAGATAAAACTGGCCCCGAAAATATTTACAATAGGACTGACGCGAGTTTGGCCCTAGTTAATGAACGTCACAGAAGATGCTGGAAATGGCCTCATCTGATGAAATGAAAAACTCAGAATCCAAACGTCCTGACTCTTCACTGAGAAACTACCGGCAGAACTCAACACGCGAAGACTCGTCTGGACGCTTTACCGCATACACAAAAGTAAATTAATAAGGATACAGATGCAGCTCCTTTTTTAAATGTTTCGACACGACGATCTTTTATTTCTCGCTTGTACAGATAAACGATGTTGAGCTTTCGTCGAATTTCGTTCCAGACTTTCCTTCACTCGAGCAATGTTTTCTGGTGTTAAAACTCTTTTCGGATAGTTATGTTTTTATTCGCTACAAATACCATTAATGCCATTTTGCCACGAAGTTTTGCCTTGCAGACTTTGCCGGAGGTTTTGCCAAAACACTTCCAGTCTTAAACTCTTGTTTAAACTCAGGTTTCCCACAGACCGTGTTTTGCATACCACTCGACAATGATTACGCGCTGTTTTATCGTGAGCACCATTTTGTGTTGCATTCCACTGGTCACTATACACGACTGCTCCTCTCACGCACTCACACGTAATAACATTGCGACTACTCGGGAGATGCAGGAGATGCATAAGCGCAGACATTAGACAGAAACCGATGGGTGCATCGAAATCACGGTTTCCAGCATTTATTGTGATGGGCAGTTCTCTGTTCATTAACAAGGATCAATTCCGCGTCAGTATTATAAATATTGTCTGGGCTAGTTTTATTTTGCCCATCCTGTACACATATACGCACAATTATATTCAACCATGAATAACTACCCTCCACTAATTGCTGTCTATTTACAAAAGTCTCTGTCCGCTCTCACAGTAGGTAGTCTTGCTCGCTGGTATTACCTGAGACAGGCTATAATCCTGATTGAAGCTCGACTTACTTTCACTTTCGCTCGCAAGTCCAGTCATGACGCACAGCAGCTGCAGGCGGACAGGTACGAGCACAGGGCTACTGGTCACCGCAACACACAACTGTACCTTGGTTCGAATCCACAGAAAGTCCATCTCTCTCACGCTCTACACAGTAAGCTACTCAACACTGACAACTAAACAGCGGTCACCCAACAGTAACAACTCAACAGTGCTAACCAGTACTACGATATTCTTCATAACAACGACAATTAACACTGCTTCAATTCTACTCACGCCAGTTGTTCCACACAATGACTCCAAGACAGTCTACTGTCCACGGTATTACACACCCACAGTACTACAAGGCAGTACACATACCGTACTCCGCTCAGATTCTCTGACAGCGGTGGGAGAGTGACGACAACCAACACTACTGCCGCCCCAGTCCGACTCCAACACTGACTCACTGACCACGGTTAGCCTTTTTTTAATATGTAGCCTCCGTGCCTCAGGCGGTAGCACGTCGGTTTCTCACCACTGGCTTCTGTGGTTCGAATCCCGGTCACTCCATATGAGATTTGTGCTGGATAAAGCGGAGGCAGGACAGATTTTTCTCCGAATACTCCGGTTTTCCCTGTCATATTTCATTCCAGCAACATTCTCCAATATCATTTCATTTCATTTATTCATTAATCATTACCCCAGAGGAATGCGATAGTCTTCGGCAGCCGGCACAATTCATATCCTCGCCGCTAGGTGGGGACTTCATTCATTCCATTCCTGACACGGTCCAATGACTGGAAATAGGCTGTGGATTTTCATCATGATGGTGGAGTACTAGAATCTTCGGTGTTCGGCTGGAGACGGTACATTATCGTTGCGCCTATCAGAAGGCGCATGGGGAAACCAGACGAAGAAAACAATGGAGGAGTGACTGCGCCATGTTCTTGGGCCGGCTGGGAGGTCTCCGGCCTAACTTAGCCATCCCTTCCGGAAAATATCGAAGGGGACAACAACAGAGCTGACACATCACGACACGGAGTGTCGAAAGCTTTACTGAAGTCCCATAATGCTAGAACTGTCAGTTCTTGTGTCTACAAACATCCTAGGTACGGTACTTGAATTGTAACACCTTTTCAATGGCATTTTAATGGAAACAGATCTATCTGTAATAGACTTGATTAAAAAATTAAAAGCCAAACTCTAAAACCTACCAAAGACGTAGAAAACGGTGCCATCTAGCGGCGACTATCGATCAAAGAATGATGAATGAAAGAAAGAAAGAAAGAAAGAAAGAAAGAAAGAAAGAAAGAAAGAAAGAAGGGAATAAAGAATAGTGTATCGTGTTGTACTGTATGTTCCTTGTATTAAATATTTTACATATATACGACTGCAAGTCAATAAGTATCTGCAATTTTGCTCTAAATATCTTTAGGTTGGCCCTATGGCGTTGTGTGCTCACCAGCCGCTAGATGGAACCGTTGTCTACCCAGCGGCTGGTGAGCACACAACGCGTTGTTTGTTATCCATAGCTTGCCTTATGTCATCACTCATCAGTCACATGTATTAATGCGCTGCCAAGTGCTGTGTCTTGGTCTAAAGTAGGACGGGTGGATATCGAGGAGATTGTGTTGAGTAAGATAGATGGTAATCTGCATGTCAACTATGAATTCTATAGTTTTGGACAATATACATAACATGCCGATAGTCACTGACGTCCTTTGCAGTCTTATTTTCGAAAGCGGGCGAACTATGACCATTTTCCATATTTCCGGATACTTCCCCTGTTGCAGTGAGTAATTAAAGATATTCCCAATGGAAAAATTAATTGATGGAGAATTTTCATGAGCATTTCGTGGCCTACATCATCTACGCTCCTGGCCTTCGTCTTGATGCGTTTTATTGAGTCAATCACTTCTTGCGGTGTGACGTGACTGAAGTAAAGTTTATCTCTGTGTGTAAAAGGCGTATCATCAAATGTTTTATTAATTATTTTCTGTTTCACTACCGGATTAATTCCCTTTGTGGTTTAATTCATCTACGCTAACATTTAATCCTTCGTTAGATTTCTGGCTATTGATGCCAAAATATTTCATAGATATCCAAATCGTCGCAGGACGTACGTCAGGTCTAATCGAACATTTCGAATTTTAGAGGTCGTTTTATTATGCATTGTCTGGTGGTTCACTTCCGCTGGGTAGTGTTTGCATCGTCTATGAGCAGTGTCTCGTTTAGCCATTCGGTGGCGAATTTCGTCATCTGTCCACTGTTTAGGAGCTCTAGAACCCTTTCCCGTTCGCAATGGGGCGTGGCGATCGCACATTTGCGCTACTACGTAGGTCATTAAATGTTGAAACCACTTCCTCTATATTATTGCCGTGATTTATTTCATCCACGGCACGGAAAGAGCATCTTCTTCTAATATGTCTGCGTCAGTTCGTCTGAGGCCCCTGAATGATAATATTTTCGTCCATCGTTTCGGGCTTTGTAATTGGTGGGACAAGTATATTATGTCATGTCCAGATAGATTGTCCATGTTACAGAACTTTCGCTGAATCGTTTGCTATTATTAGATCAAGAAGAGTGTGACTGCAATTAGTGTGGTGGGTTGGTCCGAGGGGTAACATTGTCATGTATAACGAAACTGTCGAGTAGAAGCTGCAGTACTGCCTAACAAATTTGTGTTGAAGTATGCAACCGCCAGCATATTGCATTCGGCATCAGAATTAGTGATATACCACTAAGGCAAGTGAATGTCTTTACCTACTTAGGAAGTAAAATCACTCCAGATGGCAAAAGTTCAGTCGACATAAAGAGCAGAATTTCCCAAGCAAAAATTGCTTTTTACAAGAAAAGGATACTACTTACATCAAGGACTTTAAATGTGGAGACCAAGAAGAGATTTATTAAGTGCTATGTCCGGAGTGTGGCCTTGTATGGTTCAGAAACGTGGACTATTAGTGCACGTAATAAGAAACGTTTGGAAGCATTTGAGATATGGTGGTGGAGGAGGATGTAAAATATCTCATGGACAGAAAAACTCACCAATGAAGAAGTTCTTCGACGAATAGGCGAAAAAAGATCCTTTTTAGCAACAATAAGGAAAAGAAGAGACCAATTAATTGGCCATCTCTATAGGCACAATGGTTTCATAGTTAATGTTATGGAAGGAATGATTCATGGTAAAAGAGGAAGAGAAAGACCTAGACTGCAATATTCAAGACAGATCAGAGATGACGTAGGAACAGGCTCATATGTGTTAAATGAAGAGATTAGCGGATTACAGAGAAGAGTGGAGAAGACGAATTGCTGCCAACCAATCTGAGGATTGAGAATTAAGAAGAAGTCTGGCAGAAGGTTTAGTATTTCAGTCTCAAGGTTGGTCAAATACCCTACTTTCGGAGGCTTGTAAAAAACAGTGTTATCCCTACAAAAAAAACTGAGGCTTACGTTCATACTATGAATGTGAATAGCTAATTACTTGAGGGTTGAGGTCTCTGGCAACATAACCATGGGACAGGAAAGGGCTAAGATTGGGAAAGACGCAACCGTGGTCTTAAAGCCTGGTGTGAAAATGGGAAACCACGGAAAGCTATCTTCGGGCCTGCCGACAGTGGTATTCGAACCCACCGTCTCCCGAATGCAAGCTGATAGCTACGTCACTCAAAACGCGCGGCTACTTGCTCGGTAAAAAGGAAACAATCATCATCATCATCATCGCCGTCGTCATCTGAATATGCTACAATTGGCGATGTAGATTATGTAATTAATCCTTCTTCTTTAATGCACAATAGGCTGACAATTTAACATCGACTTTTGATGTGGCACCATGACGAAACAGTTTCCCTTGCAGCTGATACATTTCCCAATTATCCCCTATTGGCTCTTTAGAGATGGACAGGGATGTAACCGCTGTATCTTCAACAGACAACGTCACGGATTATAGCACAGAGCTTCCCTTCAAAATCTCAGCTTGAAATCTAAAATGGCCCAAGTCCATTGAAGGTTACTTCCTGTCTGCAATGACAGCGCATGCGTCCTCCTGCAACTCCCCCTCTCATTCTATTGTGATTATTGTGAGCAGCGAAATGCTACTCTTTATTCTGTAAAGACTCTCATTATATGTTCCAGTCCCTAGTTCCGGATTACACTTTAATTGATTCTGGCACGAGGTATTCAACCTCCTGTTCTCCGCTAGGAGCAGGGGTGGGCAGCAGCCCCGCAATGCATCCAACTACCGTCCGCCCACTGTAACTTAGAAGCCGTGATATTTGTAGAGTTGACAACGTGCAAGTGCAAAATAATAATAATAATAATAATAATAATAATAATCTGTGTGTTGATATTACTATAATACTGTATGCCTACGCATGTTTCGTACTCGTAATCTACGTGTAGTCCACATGACTACAGTATGTAGACTATTATCTTATTTTTTTGCTAGTGGCTTTACGTCGCACCGACACAGATAGGTCTTATGGCGACGATAGGATAGGAAAGTCCTAGGAGTTGAAAGGAAGGGCTGTCGACAGGGGGATTCAAACCCACTATCTCCCGGATGCAAGCTCATAGGCAAGCGCCCCTGACCGC
The DNA here is from genome assembly GCF_040414725.1 of Anabrus simplex. Taxonomy (NCBI): domain Eukaryota; kingdom Metazoa; phylum Arthropoda; class Insecta; order Orthoptera; family Tettigoniidae; genus Anabrus; species Anabrus simplex. The sequence goes on from NC_090267.1 coordinate 98,666,786, forward strand.
ATGGCCAACTCGCTCGGTTGTTATCTTTCAACGAATATACAGCAGGCCCCTCTTTGAAAAGTAGTTTTATAATTTGTTGTTGTCCGACTCGTTGGCTGAATGGTCAGCGTACTGGCCTTCGGTTCAGAGGGTCCCGGGTTCCATTCCCGGCCGGGTGGGAGATTTTAACTTTCACTGGTTAATTCCAATGGCCAGGGAGCTCGGTGTTTGTGCTGTCCCCAACATCCCTGCAACTCACACACCGCACATAACACCATCCTCCACCACAATAGCACGCAGTTGCCTACACATGGGAGATGCCGCCTAGCCTCATCGGAGGGTCTGTCTTACAAGGGCGGCACTCGGCTAGAAATAGCCACACGAAATTATTATTTGTTGTTTACAAGAAAATAAATAAATAAATAAATAAATAAATAAATAAATAAATAAACAAATAAATAAATAAATAAATAAATAAATAAATAAATAATATTGGTGCTAGGCTGTTACTTTTGTACCGGCCGCAATGTTTTGAGGATTTCGTAGACTTAGTTATTACTAGAAATGAAATGAGACTGAAATGCATGTGAATGCGAATTTGCACCGCACGGGCTAAACGTCCATTTCTCAAGACAGTTTGATATCGAGAGTGGACTCGTTTCCGTAGACCATGGATTTGATCTTCAGGAATGGACGGCCGACTTGTGCGGTACAAATCCGCAGTCTTATTCCGACCCGCATGGAACGCCTTGACCCATCGTGCAACCATCCTACACGGTAATGCATTCTCGCAACAGGCTTCACGTAATCCTCGATAACATTCTGATGTATTTATGCCACGATTTTAATCCACGAACGCTGATCACCTTTTGAAAACATGATTTAGAGCGGTGAAATCGACTCTCTTCACTTCAACGCCATACAGCAACAACATTCCCAACAGGAAGCCCGCAAAATGCATTCTACACCTGGACAGCAGCGCCATCTGACTGCTCCCATATCCTATTTGCGCATGCCCGATCTCCTGCGAGTGTCCGGACTACGTTGCCAGTACTCGTACTCGTTCCACTTGCTTCTGAAGGAACAGGTATTTGGTGAAGATTTAGAGTGGCATTAGATAAACCACAAACTCTGAGACAATATATTTGGCAATGATATTTTTCAAAAATAATTTCGGAAGTATACCAATCATTTGCTTACAGTCATGAAGACTGCTTATTCCTTCTGATCTACTAGAGAGGTTTGTACTTTTGCTTGAGAGAAAATGGGTGGCATTTTACTTGAGATGATTGTTTTTTGGATGATATCTGAAGACATCACTTTTCAGCTTCGACACAGTTAATTTATATCTGTTAGGTCCTTCAGTTTGCCGAAACTATTTTTTTATAAATGCATGTAAAATAAAACATATGGTAACAAAATTATACCCGAAAAAGGAACAATTTAATTAAAGAAGGTATTCAAAAATAGTTTCGGCAGACTGAAGAACCTGACAATTATATATATGAAACAAATAATTTCATCTATCTTGGGAAGAAGACAAACAGTTTTCCAAATGTAAATTTTAAAAGTTATTTCCCTCTGAATTCCACGTTGTTTTCGAACTTCTAAAATTGGTAAGGGACTTTAAGATTCAGCTATAAGATCTTTATGCTACTTGTTTTACGTCACACCGACACAGACAGGTCTTATGGTGATAATGAGATAGGACTGGGAAGGAATTGATCGTGGTCTTAAAAATAAAAATAAAGAAAACAAAATTCATGATAGTAGACAGAAAACAAGAAGTCTACCTTAAAATTAAATAACACACCGATAGAAGAAGTCACATAATTCTCCTATTTGGATAGTTTAATTACCTCTAAAAGCAGGTCCCTTACGGAAATCAATAAAATACTAGTGGTAGCAAAACAAGCCTTCCGAAATAAGCAAAACGTATTGCTAAACAACCACCCCAGAAAATCATTTCTCAAGACCTTTGTTTGGAGTGTGATACTGTTTGGATGCGAAGGGAAACAGGAAGAAACAAAACTTCAAAAGCAAAGCAAAGTCACCTCCGTACAGGCCATGAAGGCCCTTGGAGGAGTGGAAGGTAAAGGCTTCCACCATTGTTAACCTCGGCACTTGATGGGGTAGAGTGGTTAGCTCTACGCCCGGCCGTCTTTGCCCCCAGGAATTAACCTGGTACTCATTTTTGGTGTAGGCTGAATGAACCTCAGGGCATAGAATTTCCGGAAGTGGAAATCTCGTTTCTTAAATTTTAAGACTTCCTAACGGGGATTCGAAACCACGTCCTTCCGGGCGAAACGAGCACGCCTTTACCGCCTCAGCCAGGCAGCCCCTGAAACAAAACTTCAGGCTGCAGAAATGTGGTTTTGGAGAAGAATTATAAAAAATGTTGGATGGATAAAAAAATGACCTTGTTTTAAAGAAAATAAAGGAGGATCGATGTTTATTAAATACGATAAAGAAGAAAAAAACGTTCCTTTACATCAGGAACTCCGTCCGTGAACTGGCATGTGGTTCATGAAGAGGCTAGCAGAAGATCGTCAGATGTGGCTACAGTGACGAGGCATTGTCTTGAGTAGATGATGATAATGAAAATGGGAAATCACAGAAAATAATTCTCAGGGCTCCCGACAATGAGGTTCGAACACATCAAATCTCGAATACAAGCAAACAGGTACATGGCCCGCACCGCGCAGCCAACTCGCTTTATCTTTAACCAATTCCCTCATTCTCCGAGGTGTCGGAACTTATCCTGTTCTTCCTCGTTAATGCTATTCTTCTGCGAAGGGAAGTGCACTCCAAAGTCATTCTGGGAGTCTCCCAACTGCACGCCAGAGCTGGTCACCCCTTGCTTTCTCGGTTACATTGTGTGACCCCCGGGTCGACTGTGATAGGAAGATACTGCCCAGACAATAGCATTATAAACAGCGCAGGAGGCGGCCCCCGGGTGACATGCAACTCTGCGCCTCATCACGACAATTATAAATAGGAATTATTTTTTTCGAGCACGTGAAAGCAGTAATCGTTGTGTCGTTAGGATAATTATTTTAACTCAGCTCTTAGTTTCATAACAGTTACATAATCGTAATTTGGTTAGGATAAAACTCAATCATAATCGTCGTTTCACGATCATCAGCATTAAGGTTCTGTGTTCTACTTATATGGGGAGAGCTAATAATAATAATAATAATAATAATAATAATAATAATAATAATAATAATAATAATAATAATAATAATAATAATAACACTGAGAAAATGGCCGAGTGGTCATGGTCGCGCAGCTGTGAGCTTGCATTCGGGAGATAGTGGGTTCGAACCCCACTGTCGACAGCTCTAAAGATGGTTTTCCGTGGTTTCCCATTTTCACACCAGAAAATGCTGAAGCTGCATCTTATCGGGAGATAGTGGGTTCAAACGCCACTGTCGCTAGCTCTGAAGATAGTTTTCCGAGGTTTTCCATTTTCACACCAGGCAAATGCTGAAGCTGTACGTTAATTAGGGCCATGACCCCTTACTTTCCACTCCTAGCCCTTTCCTATCCCATCGTTGCCATATGACCTATCTGTGTCGGTGCGACGTAGAGCAAATTGTAAAATAATAATAATAATAATAATAATAATAATAATAATAATAATAGTAATAGTAATAATAATTTTAATAATAATAACGAAAAACCGAGCGAGTGACTGCGTAGCTGTCAGCTTGCATTCAGGAGATAGTGGGTTCGATCCCCACTATCGGCAGCTCTGAAGGTTTTCCGTGGTTTTCAGACTAGGAAAATGCTGTGGCTGTAACTTAGCTTGCCTGTTCCTATCCGATCGTCACCGTAAGACCTATCAGAGTCTGAACGATGTAAAGCAAATTGAAAAAAAAATGGTGGTAGGCTGTCACTATCATAACGGCCGCACGGTTTTGAGGATTTTGTAGACTTACTTTTTAGAATTTTTTGTTCGCCGGGCTGAGTGGCTCAGACGGTTAAGGCGCTGGCCTTCTGGCCCCAACTTGGCAGGTTCGATCCTGGCTCAGTCCGGTGGTATTTCAAGGTGCTCAAATACGTCAGCCTCTTGTCGGTAGATTTACTGGCACGTAAAAGAACTCCTGCGGGACTAAATGCCGGCACCTCGGCGTCTCCGAAAACCGTAAAAGAGTAGTTAGTGGGACGTAAAACGAATAACATTATTATTATTATTATTATTATTATTATTATTATTATTATTATTATTATTATTATTATTATTATTATTATTAGAATTAGAATTTTTTGTTCTGTACAACGACAGCTAACCTCCAACTGAGCGTGCTTGTCAACAAAGCGCCATCTTATAACGGAGTATACGTGTGACATCACATATTTAGCACAAATTTGTCTTTATACTTTCATGAAAACTACGTTCCATTTGTTCAATTCTATTTTTATTTTTATTTTATTCTTTGCAACATGTAGCATCCTCTTTTACCTATCAATTGAGACACCCTATAAAAATCCACAGCCTGTTTCCAGTCATTCGACCGGGTCAGGAATGGAATGAATGAAGCCTCCATCTAGCGGCGAGGATAGGAAATGTGCCGGCTGCCGAAGACTGTCGCACTCCTCTGGGGCAGTGATAAATGACTGATAGATGAACTGAAATGATATTGGAGAGTGTTGCTGGAATGGTATATGACAGGGAAAACTGGAGTATCCGGAGAAAAGCCTGTCCCGCCTCCGCTTTGTCCAGCACAAATCTCACGTGGAAATGACCGGGATTTGAACCACGGTATCCAGCAGTGAGAGGCTGACGCGCTTCCGTCTGAGCCACGGAGGCTTCAATTGAGACACCCTTTATCAAAGTCTGAATGAAACGATCTTATCTTACTTGAACCTGTTTTATTGTGACATCTGCGTGTACGAGTTTATTTTGGTCTACCCTATTTGTTATGTATGTATGTAAAAGTCCACCTCCTGTCAGTACAGTACTGGCAGGTACTTTATTGTCGCGCCCTGATGCTAATGGATCGAGCACTTAGCTTATAAACTGCCGCGACCGAGCGCTGTGACGTGAATTGTGGACACACTTTGGAGCTGTAAAATTTAACGCGACTCCCTAACTGACAATCCCACTGCTTCATTGAACTAACTTTCCATGGGGTACTTAAATGTTAATTGTTCAAACAACCAGTAGGTTCGATAGGTGCTCGTGGCTAAAACATTAAACAATTTATTTTATGATTCCTTTGCTATATATCAATCTTCAAAATTTTCATTATTGTTGAATTAATTTTCTCTTTCTTTCTGTACATATTGATGTATTTGCTAGTCGCTTTACTTATTCTTCCTTTCTTTCTTAATCTGTTTCCCCTCCAGGGTTGGTTTTTTCTTGGACTCAACGGAGGATACCACCTTTACCAACTCAAGAGCAGTGTCCTGGAGCATGGGACTTCAGGTCGGGGTATAAAAATGGGGAGGAGGACCAGTACCTCACCCAGACAGCCTCACCTGCCACGCTGAACAGGGGCCTTGTGGGGGATGGGAAGACTGGAATGGATATTCAAGGAAGAGAGAAGGAAGCGGCCGTATCCTTAAGTTAGGTATCATCCCGAAATTTGCCTCGAGGAGAAGTGGGAAGCCACGGAAAAACAGTTCGAGGACGGCTGAGGAAGGAATCGAACTCCCCTCTCGAGGCTACGTGGACCTCGTTCCAGCTCTCGTGTCACTTTTTAAAATTTCGTGGCAGAGCGCGAATCGAACCCGGACCTCTGGGGGTGGTAGCTATCACACTAACCACTACCCCATAGAGGCAGACTTTATTTATTTATTTATTTATTTATTTATTTATTTATTTATTTATTTATTTATTTATTTATTTATTTATTTATTTATTTATTTATGTATTTACTATGGCGGGCTGAGCGGTTGACCCGCTGGCGTCTGGCCCCAAATTGCCCAAGTTCGAACTTGGCTCAGTCCGATGGTATTAGAAGGTGCTCAAATACGTCAGCCTTGTGTCGGTAGATTTACTGGTACATGAAACTCCTGCGGGACTTAATTCTGGCACCTCGGCCGCTCCAGAACTGAAAAAATAGTTAGTGGGACGTAAAACAATAATAACATTATGATTTATTTATTATTCTATTCTTTTAGAAGTTGCTTTGTGTCGCACCGACACAGATAGGTCTTACGGCGACGATTTATTATTCTAATTGTTCCGGAATTTGATATACGACAGCTCTCTTACGAATTTAAGTTTTGTTTAAGGTGTGGAAGGGGTCATGATAGTAGTGTAATGTTTTTCACTAAGTTAGGGCCTGAAAACAATATCAACCAGCTTGAAATGTATTTCTTTACAATTTCATTTACGTGACACAAACACAGATAGGTCTTATGACGATGGTGGGGTAGGCAACGGCTAATTAAGGTGTAACCCCAGCATTAGGCTGGTGTGAAAATGGGAAACCACGGAAAATCATCTTCAGAGCTGGCGATAATTGGGTTCGAATCCACTATCTCCCGAATGCAAGCTAATAGCTACGTGACCCAAACCGCGTGACCGTTTGCTCGGTTTTGAAAATATTCAAACATGCTTCGCTTCATCTCCAGGCTTCAATGGTGGAAACTGTGGGAAAATATGCGCAAACCAAATTATACGGTGTGTTCGTTTGATAGGAGGGAAATTAAGTACAAAAAGTGATAAGCTGAAGATTTGTAAGTCTCCGAGAGTAAGCACAACCGAAAGGACGGATGGAATTTTCTTAGAGATTTCTTTGTTATTTAATACACGGAGATTTATCTACACTTTGCTAATAAAAGTGTGACATTTTATGGTTTTAGAACGAGTATCGTTCGATACAAATGATCCCAAGTGCAGTTTATAAATAGAACTACGTAAACCGAGTGAGTTAGCCACGTGGTTAGGGGAACGTAGCTGTGAGCTTGCATTCGTGTGTTAGTGGGTTCGAAACCCACTGTTGGCAGCCCTGAAGATAGTTTCCCGTGCTTTCGCATTTTCACGCCAGCCAAATGCTGGGTATGTACCTTAATTAAGGCCACGGCCACTCCATCGTCGCCATCAGGTCTATCTGCGTCGGTGCGTCGTAAAGCAATTTGCAAAAAATGTTATATTGTTCATGATGCCACGGACTACGAGTTCTTGCCCACCAATGGTGTGGTTAACCCTCGCAGGGCCAAGCCAATATCTGTAACATCGTGGACCAAGGAGGGTCAAACAATGCCCACAACAAATTAACGTGAGACAATTATTTTATACTTAAACTTGCTATTGTGCTATATAGGCCTACCGGTCAGGTCAGGAATTTTTACCTGGATCTGAGTGCTTGCATGAGGTCCACTCTGCCTACGTGATTACAATTCAGGAGCTATCTGACGGCGAGATAGCGTCCCCGGTCCAGAAAGTCAAGAATAACGACAGAGAGGATTCGTTTTGCTGACCATTTAACACCTCGTAATCTGCAAGCCTTCGGGCTGAGCAGTGGTCGCTTGGTAGGCCATGGTACCATGGGGTTTGGTTTTATTATGCTACAGTATATGATGTACTTGGAAGCACATAAATGATGAGAATTAATTAATGTATTCAACAATGAAGGACTTCCGCATACAACAATACACCCTGGTGAAACATGCCACTCATTTTCTATGGAAAACTGCAGATACACACAATATATGCATGCGTACTAACTCTCCATTTCTGATAAATCAACCATTCTCATATTTGCCAACTTTGCGAAAACAATACCGGATGTTGTGTATCCATAGAGTCAAGCCAATACTTGAAATAACTGAATCATCATCATCATTTTCATTTTACCTTGTCCAGCTCGTGCAAGGTTGGTGTGTTGATGGTACTTCTCCACCACTCCTCTTTAGTTATTGTATTCCAGTCCGTCGTTTTACTTGAATACCATTATTAAAATGTGGGTTACTTCGTGGACTTCGTGGTATTTTATGTCAATTACGATTCTGAGAGGAATATTTGCTTCCCATGGCACATTAAATACTGTTTCTTACAAAATAACAAAATACACTCATTTGAACGCACAAAAAATCTCTAGATCTCTAGTTATAAAATCTGGAAAATGTCAAGAATATTAGGAAAAAGTGGACATTTTAACGCCCCTTGGTCCATAGAGAGAGGCACTTTTGGAAAAAGCCTCTTTATTATGAGTCCTCCGTTGTACAGTTGATTCTCCACTGTCTGATCTGACATCTTCACTCCTGTAGCCCTCCGAATATCCTGGCGGAACGAGGTGGCAGTATCAGTGGGCCTACAACTTGCTGGAAACAACAAGTACTGATCCTCGTGCGAGATGTTTTACGTGGGCCCCTAGTCCGTTCTCAATCAGCAGCCGTTTTGTTTCTCCCTGAACTTTTTTTCCAAACACTGGAGACTTCACTCGAACTCACTCCAACACGAGTGATGACATTCACTTATCGTAATCCTTTTCGCAGCAATGTCACAATTTGAATGTGGACAATAGTAAAAATTGGAGCATTTGTCATGTTCTGTCTCAGTCCTCTACCTGATGTCTGTACACCAACGACTTTTTAAACTGACCGACGGGACAAACGCCTCCTATCGGGCAAATATAGAACCTGATCTGCATTTAATATCGCTGTGTGTCTCAGACATCGGCCTACAGTGCATGCTGTAAACATGTTTGAGGTGACTCTTGGCTGTTTACTATTCGACGGAGTCCGCTCTGAGTCGTCATTGTATACGGTCCTTTGCTTTCCGAATTGTCACTCGAGATGCGTCTTTGATCTGGTCTGTACATCTTCTGGTAACTTTTCCACATGGCTTAATTCCGCTTACTTTTCCTTGAACAACTAGTTTTTCAAGCTATTTTCTTTTCTTAATACACGTCCAAAAACTAGGGTTTTCTGTCTAACAAGAGTTGAAATTCGATTAGGGAAGCCAAGATCTTCGATTATGGAGGATTGAGATCTCTTTTCCCTTCAAGGTATTAGTAACATCTTCCGTCAGCACCAAATTTAAAATGCGTCGATGCGCTTTGTTTCCCTTGTCCTTTACGGTCCATGTTTCACAGCCATAGAAGAAGACTGAAAATGCTAAGACACAAAACAGACGTTGCTTTGTGATTTCACTGATTGCTTGGTCACTCCAGAACGTTCGGAGCTGATCCAATGCAACTTTTCCAAGAGCAGTTCTCCTCCTGATCACTTTCACGCAGCTGCCAGTGTTATTCAGCAAGGAGCCAAGACAAACAAAATCATTAACAACATCCAGGCCTACTAGAGGACCAATAAATTGGAGCTTATTTCCTCTATCAACAACCATCACCTTGGTTTTGCTGCAATTCCAAACTGAAGACTTTTATTTTCTATCCGCTGCAACAATTCAGCAAGTTCATCCTCACTGCTTTCTAATGGAATAATATCATCAGCAAAACGAAGATTCTGTATCATCCTTCTTCCAGCTGACATTCTACCATGCTAGCTGTCCAGAGCCCTACGCACGATGTATTCCCCGTATATGTTGAACAGCAGGGTAGAATGGGGGGGTGGGGAGTGAATACAATCTTGCCTCACTCCTTTTGACATTGGGCCGATGGATTACCTTCGATGTTAGGCACCATTAAACAACAACCTTGTGACATTCTGAAGGCCTCTGATAAGCCACAGTCCAGCTTGACTTGGGCGGGGTAGTTTTCACATAACCTTTTTACGAAAGCATTGAGTGAGGAGGAACGCCCATTTCATGCAATACTTCCCAAAGCTTGCACCAACGAACACAGGTAAATGTTTTCTTGTAGTAATCTAGATAGCAAATCAACATTGGGATATATCGTGCTAATTTTTTTATTTTTTATTTTAGCACTGTAATTGTCTTACTGGTAAAATCTTCATTTGTCCCCCGTGACACTGCCATTATGCCTGGGTAAAGATGCACTTATCAGTCTTTCTCTAACGGAATTTTATTATAGTTTCTTGTCCGGGGCGTTGAAGACCTGAGGTATCAAACGTGGGTACTATGCCTACCATAACTCTCTTGGAGATCCTTCGTCTGTTCACCATAGCTCGTACATCAAACGCTGAAAGGCGTAAAAGTTTATAATCACAATGTTATGGGGCACAATGAATACTATGGGCTAATTCTAACGCTTAGATCTATTCTAATGTACTGACTATACAACCATTTTTTATAACATAGGGATATAACGAATATTTTTTGAAAATATTTCTTTTTGACTTCAATAAGGATCTATCGCTCACAGCTTGGCCACTTCCGCAATGAATTACTTAAAAAACAATGAAATCTTTGTGACTTGTCCACACAAAGAGACTCAGGCAAGGGATGGCAGAGTTAAATAATGTGCCTATATATTCATTCATTTAAACTAGGACGATTTATAAAATCTAATGCCATCCAGCGATAGCTTATAAAACTCCCTATAATATTTTATATGAACGCATGCAGTAGCTGTATTATCTCTCTTCCGGCATTCTCTCGCCACTCCCCCTTTAAAGTGTCAGTTGCATGCCAACAATGCTCCGTGACAGGGGTACAGGGGTGCAGGGGGACTTGACTGACTGACTCTACTCGCGACGTCTAAACAGTTCCGGAAGTTGGAAGCGGCGATTCATCGGCTATTCATCACGCTATTGTACTAGGAGGCCCATTAAGAGTGTAGCCTCTTAGCGGGGGCATCATTCATCTTAAAAACAGCTTCGTGATGGCAGGAGGGCGAGGAGATGGCACATAAAATGTGATTATAATGATGCTGGAGGGAACAACTCGCTTATTGTCAGGGGAGATTTATAAATATTGTTCAGTGGTGATTCAAGAGGACTGTCTGATCGCCTCACTAGTACTATGTCGGTTATCTCTACACGTGTTATACACACACATTTTCTCAGGACTCTCTCAAATAATTTAAATAATAACTACGATATAATTCTCCAAATGCAAGAGTTAAAGAGCCCAGCCTTGGCCTACTAAAACGACTGCTGCCCATCTGGATAAGCTTCAGGTACTTCAGTGCCACACGTTCCGCGTGAAGACATCCTCACACGTATTGCTTGGTATTTCGTGAACAACTACGCTACCTCTCATATTGAAAAGCTGTTCAGTTGGCCTTATGTGGCTGAGAGAACCTCGTTCCATCCCTCAGTCCAGAATAAAATGAACACCGCACCATTTACGTCAGGTGCATGGCATTTTCTTTAGTATGAAAATATTTTATGACACTGCAAACCAAGAGATGTTTCTTTCTTTCTTTCTTTCTTTCTTTCTTTCTTTCTTTCTTTCTTACTTACTTTCCTTCTTTCTTTCTTTCTTTCTTAATCCGTTTACCCTACAGGGTTGGTTGTTCCCTCGGACTCAACGAGGGATCCCACCTCAACCGCCTCAAGGGCAGTGTCCTGGAGCGTGAGACTGCGGTTCGGTGGGATACAACTGGCGAGAAGGACCAGTACATCGCACAGGCGATAGCACCTGCTATGCTCAACAGAGGCTTTGACGGGGTTATATGAAAATTGGAAGTGATAGACAAGGAAGAGGGAAGGAAGTGGTCGTGGCCGTAAGTTAGGTATCATCCCGGCATTGTCCGACTCGTTGGCTGAATGGCTAGCGTACTGGCCCTCGGTTAAGAGGGTCCCGGGTCGATTCCCGGCCGGGTCGGGGATTTTAACCTTCATTGGTTAATTCCAATGGCCCGAGGCTGGGTGTTTGTGCTGTTTCCAACATCCCTGCAACTCACACACTACATATAACACTATCCTCCACCACAATAACACGCAGTTACCTACACATGCCGCCCACCCTCCTCGGAGGGTCTGCCTTACAAGAGCTGCACTCGGCTAGAAGGAGCCACACGAAATTATTATTATTATTATTATTATTATTATTATTATTATTATTGTTGTTATTATTATTCCGACATTTGCTTGGAAGAGAAGTGGGAAACCACGGAAATCCACTTCCAGAATGGCTGAGGTGGGAATCAAACACCCCTCTACTCAGTTTACCTCCCGAGACTGAGTGGAAACCGTTCCAGCCCTCGTAAACAATTTTCAAATTTCGTGGCAGAGCCGGGAATTGAACCCGGGCCTCCGAGGGTGGCAGCTAATGACACTAAGCACTACTGTACACCACAGAGGTGGACACCAAGATATGTTAATCAATAAAAGTATTAGTAATAGAAACAGTATTTACATTTTCTCAGCCACCTCCATGGTGTCCCCGGAGGCCCCGAGTTCGATTCTCGGCCAGAAAATTATGCAAATTTTGAGCAGGGAAGACTTGGGAGTAAGGAGATGAAGAGCTCGACTAATGACAGTTCAGAGATGGCTTGGATGGCGTTAGTAGACGAATCAGCTTGAGAGGAGCTTAAAAGGCACGAAAGATCATAATGAATATGAAAATCCATAGTCTATTTCCAGTCATTCCAACGGGGCCAGGAACGGAATGAATGAAGCCCCCATCTAGGGACGAGGATAGGCACTCCTCTGGGGCAATGATTAATGACTGACAGATGAAATGAAATTATATTTGAGAGTGTTGCTGGAATGAACGATGACAGGGAAAACCGGAGTACCCAGAGAAAAACCTGTCCCGCCTCCGCTTTGTCCAGCACAAATTATCACATGGAGTGACCGGGATTTGAACCATGGAACCCAGGCTCACTAGAAAGGTCATAATATTAAGATAAAACTGGAATTCAAGAGGACGAATAGGGGGTAAATATGCATTTATACGAAGAGGAATTAGGTACAAGAATAATTTATGAAGGGAAATCTTCGATATACGAGTATTTCCAAGTTCTTTAAAAATCATTTAAAAATAGACTAGGTGAATAACTGGTACGGAATCTGCCTTCTCAGCGACAGGCCTAAGTGTAGATCTATTATGATTGATTGATTGATTGATTGATTGATTGATTGATTGATTGATTGATTGATTGATTGATTGATTGATTGATTGATTGATTGCATGTTTTTACTAGCATCGCTCATGAAGTCAAAGATATAGTGCCAGCTACCGAGCGCAAGCATTTGATTGGACGATGTTTTGGCTACCTACGTTTTAATTAAAACATTCCGCTTTACCACATCAGAATTCTATTAGACGACCTATTGCTGAATTTTAATTAATTTCTTCAGGTAAACATCGAATTTGTCGCCCGAGTGCTACGAACGGTAGAGTGCTGAACTACTCCGTCGTTCAAAATTCCTGTTGCCTCCACTAGGTCTAAGCACACGTCTTGGGATCTAGAAGTCGACACTCTAACACCGATCCAGGGAAGGAGCTAAATTTACTGGCGAAAGCACTGAAGAGAAAGAAAGAAAAACATTTTTTATACCCCTCCTTTTTCCCTCGGACCGAGTATGATGTGACATTTTATGATACAATTTTATGAAAGCCATTCGCAAGTGTTTATTACACATTCAGATACGATATGAAATATGAACACCATTCACTGCTTATTCCAATGCTGTTTTCAATGTCCTTGCTTGACGTATCTCATCGTAAACGTTACATACGTATTTCTTTGTTCGATCAGTGGTATTGTTACGAATAAAACACTGACTGATTTGTTAGACTGATTTAATCTAGGATGTCCGTCCCCATGGCTAAATGGTTAGCGTGCTGGTCTTTGATGACGGGGATACCGGGTTCGATTCCTGGCGGGTTCGGAAATTTTAACCATAATTGATTAATTCCGCTAGTACGGGAGCTGTGTGTGTGTGTGTGTGTGGCGTCTTCATAATAATGGCATCCGTATCATGAAGCGCAGGTCACCTATGGGAGTCAATTCAAAAGCCCTTCACCTGGCAAAACGAATTTGTCCTCGGACACTCTCGGCTCTAAAAGCCATACGCCATTTCATTTTAAAAAGTCTAGAATAATAATTTCGTGTGGCTATTTGTAGCTATTTGTAGCCGAGTGCAGCCCTTGTAAGGCAGACCCTCCGACGAGGGTGGGCGGCATCTGCCATGTGTAGGTAACTGCGTGTTATTGTGGTGGAGGATAGTGTTATGTGTGGTGTGTGAGTTGCAGGGATGTTGGGGACAGCACAAACACCCAGCCCCCGGGCCATTGGAATTAACCAATTAAGGTTAAAATCCCCGACCCGGCCGGGAATCGAACCCGGGACCCTCTGAACCGAAGGCCAGTACGCTGACCATTCAGCCAACGAGTCGGACAAGTCTAGAATGACACAGTATTACTTGACAATGATTTTTTTTTTGCTAGGGGCTTTACGTCGCACCGACACAGATAGGTCTTATGGCGACGATGGGATAGGAAAGGCCAAGGAGTTCGATGGAAGCGGCCGTGGCCTTAATTAAGGTACAGCCCCAACATTTGCCTGGTGTGAAAATGGGAAACCATGGAAAACCATCTTCAGGGCTGCCGATAGTGGGATTCGAACCTACTATCTCCCGGATGCTTGACAATGATTGAAAATACTTCACTCAGTAGTTACTTCTTTCCTCAGCAAGCATATTTGGAATGAATGATCCTTCCGTAATCTTGATTGACAGCTCTCACTTTTCTCTTGAATTTGCACGTACGCACCTGTCACTCAACCCAGCAGTTCTCTATAGTTGGGTTTGAACACACGATCGCTGGTTATCACGACACACGACGGCTACACACTTAGATCGACTCTAGGCAAGGCCGATAACTGACTGCTCCACACAGTGAACTACTCAACACTTACCACTCGGCAAGACAGCTCATCACTAAATGATAACAGCTCTAACAGTCCACCACGACAATATTCTCCCAGCACTCACTCCTCAAACATCACTTCTCCTTGTTGACGCCGAGCCTGCTTTTATATTCCTGGTGATGGAATATAAGAATCTTCGGGGTGCAGCCGGAATACAAACGTTCTAGTTTCGCCTTCCAGAAATTGAGACACCAGACGAAAAGTACAATGGAGAGAGAAGCTGTCCAACACCATCAAACCAGCTGGGATGTCGCCAACCTGACACATTCATTCCTTCCAGGAAATAACGAAGACGGCTCTCAGTCCCATTTTATTTATAAAGAAACAAATAGTGATGGGTAATTTATTAGAAATTATGATTAACGATTAGGATGAACCACATTCGGGTCGGTTCCCTGGCTGAATGGTCAGCATAGAGGCCTTCGGTTCAGAGGATCCCGGGTTCGTTTCCCAGTCGGTTCGAGGATTTTAATCGCGTATGGTTAATTCCTCTGGCTCGGGAGCTGGGTGTTTGTGTTTGTCCCAATTCTTTCCTCTTCATATACACAACATACCACACTACCAACGATCGCAGACACGCAATAATTAATACATCCCTCCACCTAGGTTGGCGTCAGTAAGGGCATCCGGCCGTAAAACCTGACCTAAAACACATGTGTAAAAGGCGGTTGAAGAAGAATATCATGAGCTACACTGCTATACGGTACAATACAATTAATTTACAGAAACAAAATTAAATATACGCCTACTGATACAATTACCCGTCATTCTTGGAGTGGGAATAAGATGAATGAAATCTAGTGTAACATTATATTTAAGCCGGCCCCTTAGTCTGGGGATAGCGAACCTGTCCCTTACCTGGAGGGCCCGGGTTCGATTGCCGGCCAGCTGAGGGATTTGTATACCCAGACACTGGGTCTGATTCGAAGTTCATTCGGCCTACGTGAGAACAGATTTTACTAAGGAGCTAACTGATAGTGAGATAGTGACTCCGATCTAGAAAGCCAAAATTAAGCCGAGAGGATTCGTCGCGCAGACCATGCATCACCCCATAGTCTATGGGCTGAGCAGCAGTCGCTTTGTAAGCCATGGTCCATCACGCAGAGCTGTAATGCCGTGCGATTGGTTGGTTTATTGTTGTTTTTTATTTCCATCATTTCTCAAAGAAGTTTGGCTTTGGAGTAAACAACTGCTTAGCAACAAAAATAACTTATTTTGATTATGAAAAATTATTCGTATTGGCGAAGTCTACGTAATACGTTTTCTAGAGAGAAGCGTTTTCTAGGTAAAGTTCTATTCTTGAATATCGAGATCCATGTTTGTCTGAGTAGTCTTGCATGTTTGAACGCCGATCATCCCAAGTACGTGGGTTCGAACCCAGCTGAGGACGGTCAGGCACGCTATGTCCTTATTCTTGGCGTGTTAATTATCTCTGCTGGCTACAAAAGCAAATTAACTCAGCCATTGGTCAAATAATCCGTTCCTCTAGAACTCCGCTTTCGTTGCTAAATAGTACCACAATCAGAATATCGAAATTGGTCAGCAGGCTGCCTAGATTGCCCAACTTCACAAGATCTGGATCACAGTAGCTGAGACCGTACGATTATTATTATTATTATTATTATTATTATTATTATTATTATTATTATTATTATTATTATTCCGCCTCTATGATATACTGGTTAGCATGATTATCTGCCACTCCAAGAGGCCCGGGTTCGATTCCCGGCTCTGCCACGAAATTTCAAACGTGGTATGAGGGCTGGAACGGAGTCCACTCAGTCTAGGGAGATCAACTGAGTAGTGGGGTGTTCGATTCCCACCTCAGCCATCCTAGAAGTGGTTTCCCGTGGTTTCCCACTTCTCCTCCAAGCAAATGCCGGGATTGTACCCAACTTAAGGCTACGGCCGCTTCCTTCCCTCTTCCTTATCTATCGCTTCCCCTTCCAATCCCATCCCTCTCCGCAAGGCCCCAGTTCATCATAGCAGGTGAAGCCGCCTGGGTGAGGTACTGGTCCTCCTCTCCAATTGTATTCTCAACCAAAATCTCACGCTCCAGGACACTGGCCTTGGGGCGGTAGAGGGTGGATCCCTTGCAGAGTCCGAAGGAATAACCAACCCTGGAGGGTAAACAGATTTATTATTATGATTATGATTATTATTATTATTATTATTATTATTATTATTATTATTATTATTATTATTATTATTATTATTATTATTATTATTATTACGGAGTTTACGTGGTTCACAAGGGGATAAGAAGCACGTGGGTTGAATGGCTGGGCAAGGAATTAACTAGAGCAGAACTTAACACATTTAGAAATGTTATTTTTAATTGAGAGTTAGAAAATCTGAATGAATACCCGACAAATATAACAGGTTATTAATGAGCTTGTGAGCTCTATCAGTATATAAGGGACTTACAAGTCGGAACATCAGGCGCAAGAACTTGTAATAATTATCAGCCAGTTACTTGACACAGAAAAGAGCCATATTGCCCTTGACAGGTACAATATTTTACAAGAGCACGATTTTCTCCCAAAAGAGACAAAATACCATAGTCTAGCCTCGCAGAGGCATGAGTTTCTTATGGCACACTAAAATTCCACCTGACAATCTATCGGTTCGCCTCACATTAAAGTATTCATACACAGTTACCCCGACGTGGACTATTACATTACATTTACATTACTATTACATTAGTCACTGTTTTCAAAAGTAACTAACACAAGGAAAACTTTACACTCAGAAATAATTAAACAGGGGCATAATTGCCCATACTACGTGGCCTTAATGTTAAACAAATCACGTTGCACTTACCCGGCCACAAAGACAAGGCAAAGAGGCGAAACACCAGCACTCCTTATAGAAATTGTTAAAACCCTAAGTGGGTTAACGGCCCCCTGAAGATACAGAGGCTAATGCTATACCACAATGAGGGTAACTGAAGGAGAAACATTAATGCCAAGATAAGTTTTAAGAAATGTAGAGGTTGAAATCTTTAGTTACCAATGCAAGGTTGAATGGGAAATGACAGAGGGTCGTTACTCTTTGTTCACTTACATTAGAACCAGACTCCTCAGACTTTCCCAAAATTCTACATTGAAACCACCAGTTTACACAATTACATTAAAAGAAATGAGGTTGAAACTTTCCCCTCAAAGTACCCACGGGAGCTATCACTTGTCTAGGCAAATTCTGCTGTTACCTTGTGTCGCTGGATCATCCTCACGCAGGCCTCGCCCTTGCCTCCTAGGTCAAATCGCACTCCCAAACACTGGAGCAAATTCAGACAAGAATCTCCTAAAGTGCCCTGCTTTTATAGTACCATAAGCGGAAAATTCCAGAACCCTTTACTGATAGGCTGGATTGCCGTACCCCCCCCCCCCCCGAGTTTAAGTGGCTGGAGAACATATTTACAAGTATCTGATAGGTTAATTACAATCGAGGAAGAATCAGCTGAAATGTTGACAGCTTTGGTACGTTAACAAAGAAAAAAACAATCCACAGAAAAAGGTTTACCAATAACAAAAATGAAATTTCCTAAACTCTAGGTTAGTTTTTAGTCCATAAGAGTGCATTAATAAGTCGATGGTAGAGAAATCTAACAGAAGAAGATGACATTTCTTGGGAGTGTGAACGTTCAAGTCTTTTGTTATAAATGGCTTTAGAGAAGGCAGGCAGTTTAAACAGCCGGGGAACGTATACTCCTGGTACTATTATTATTATTATTATTATTATTATTATTATTATTATTATTATTATTATTATTATTATTATTATTATTATTATTATTATTATTATTATTAACTCAGAAGGGCGATTGAACTTAGCAGATTAATTTGCTTTCTTCTCTTCGCAGAATCTCTCGCTGTGATTTTTCCTCTGTTCTTTCGGATTTTTCAGAAAAGTTATGTTATAATGTTATAATGCTAGGCCTGTATACCATATAATTTCTTTTATATTGAATAGTGCCTTAGCTGGCGGGACCTAGTGTTTACAGTACACTATGTATTCTGATATAGGCTAGAGCAATTTTGTTACTTTCATTGAGCTGTCTCTGTCTTATCCTTGGCTTTGACAATCTGAAAGTGACTGACACTAGTAATGCCATTCCTTCTGCAGCCACTCCCTGCTATGAATGGTGTGAAAATCTTGCTCATAGGGTCGGTTGGTGCATGCTTTTCAGTGGGCTTGGCAGACTGATATGTAATAGCAACTTCTGGCACGGTGAGGAAAGCAACGGGAAACTACCTCACTCGTCATTTTCCTAGTACGCTTCTTCAGCGATGCCCAGGCCATCTATGACAGCTGATGGCGGAGCTGTTGAGGATCCAACCAGCCTTTGGGCTGATGACTAAACAAACATACATACATGTTGATTTATAGAAGATCTTTTTCAATTTCGATTATCCAATTATTATTCACTTTTAGTGAGGAGACGTAATCAAATACCTTTTTAGTAAGTGTCTCATTGTCCTTTCTTTGAATATGGACATAATATTTCAATCGTCTTTTTCTAATGGTGTCTGATATTTTCTCAGAATGCTGGTATAACTCAGAAGACACTCTTTTCATCCACACTCCTTCTCATACTGGGCTCAAGAGTTTCCCAAGGATTTTCCTGCCTTGTTTTTCTAAACTTCTAGTTAGTGATCAGCAGCGCCCGGATTCTTATGTAATTACAAGTTCCATTCCTTTACTTGTGGACAACTGAAAATGAAAGATGTCGGCGAATTATGGTTCTGATATGGTTATACGTGTTTCATTCTAAGGTATGTTTACATATTCTTAGTAATGTTACACACTAACCATATTACCCGGCGCTGCCTGGGCAAAGCAAAGCAAAGCAAAGTCACATCCGTACAAGCCATGAAGGCCCTTGGAGGAGTGGAAGGTAAAAGCTCCCACCATTGTTAACCTCGGCACGTGATGGGATAGAGTGGTTAGCTCTACGCCCGGCTGCCTTTGCCCGCAGGAATTAACCTGGTACTCATTTTTGATGTAGGCTGAGTTAACCTCAGGGCCATAAGCACCCCCGGAAGTGGAAATCTCATTTCTTAAATTTTACGACTTCCTGACGGAGATTCGAACCCACGTCCTTCCGGGCGAACCGAGCACGTTTTTACCGCCTCGGCCAGGCAGCCCTGCATTGTTTACTTTTGAGTATTTTATTGCCTGTTAATTATGTGCGAGGGGAGATTTTGTAGATTTCTTAATTGTAAAATTGACAGATATTTAAAGAACTATTTTCTGCTCTAAGAGTTATTGTCATGTGTTTAATTTCGAGTTTATAAATTATTTTGTTTCTCGTTAACAAAACTAATCTAGGTCAGTTTGGACATTTTCTTCATCACCACTTCTCTCCACGCCTATGCAGCTGAGCTGGTACTTAAACGCCATCCAGCGTACTACTATACATCTCAGCGACCGCGGAAACTATGGATTCGAGGTTAATATTAGTCGTTTTCGACTATTCTTGTAAGTCATCCCCTTCCCTAGGATTGCTAGAAGTGTCTTACCCCTCCAGTATCTTTTCGAGATAGTAATTCGTATTTGTACGAACTTCGCTTTAGAGCTATTCTGATCGGGCGAGTTGGCCGTGTGGTTAGGGGCACATGGCTGTGAGCTTGCATCCGGGAGATAGTGGGTTCGAATCCCACTGTCGGCAGCCCTGAACATGTTTTTTCCCCCGTGGTTTCATATTTTCATACCAGGAAAATGCTGGAGCTGTACCTTAATTAAGGGCAACACAACCGAGCTCGATAGCTGCAATCGCTTAAGTGCGGCCAGTATTCGGGAGATAGTGGGTTCGAACCCCATTGTCGGCAGTCCTGAAGATGGTTTTCCGTGGTTTCCCATTTTCATACAAGGCAAATGCTGGGGCTGTACCTTAATTAAAGCCACGGCCGCTTCCTTCCGATTCCTAGGCCTTTCCTATCCCATCGTCGCCGTAAGACCTATCTGTGTCGGTGCGACGTAAAGCCACTAGCATAAAAAAAGAGCTATTCTGAAAGATACTGTGCACACATGCATCTAAAATCTCGATCATTTCGGTCATTCACTCCTTCACGCTTTTTACTTTTAGGATTTGTTCTCCTTGTCCTTGCCTACATTTACGCATGTGCCTACTTCGAACACTAGCCTGTATTCTACATTAGAATCCTTGAGCTGACGTTGTCATGGTTACGGCTGGTCACTTCTTCATCCTATTCCTACAGCGAGGTAGTGTGTTGCCAATATCTCCATAGCGGTTGGTTTCAGGTCCTTGAAACATGGTTTTCGGGGCCTTACCGAGTTTTGCTTCTTCGTGTCGTGAGGCTAAAAATGTGCTTTGTCTCGTCCTTCCAAGAAAAATTCGATATTTAATATTAGGCTATGTACCAACAGGACGTAAGTATAGTATGTGGAGAGGGCTGTTAAAATTTCTTGTAGATGGGGTTACCCACAGTGTCCTAAAAGGTAAGTATACAAAACTTGGTTCAAATTG